>NC_056728.1:259974518-260064645 GCF_019279795.1 Protopterus annectens
GTTATATGTATATCTCTAATAATATTATGTATTTATTTTTTCATATGTATATGCATCTCCAAACACATATAGATGTGTCTATGTATATACAAAACTTGACTAATTCTGCAGGATCTTCTCCCTACTGTTGAATGACTCTACTGAATGATATGTTTGAAATAACATTACATGTGTTGACAGCTCTGTTGGCCTAGTGGTAAACTGCTGTGGTTATTGTGTGCAGGGTCCTTGGTTCAAGACTTGCCCTGTCTAGTTATTTTATTGCTGGGCAGAACAAGGGCTGTTGGATACAGAGTGATTAAGGCACTTTTAAGCATTTGTAAGTGGGTTTGCATGGTGGTAAGCAATGCTAACTTCCAGTTAACTATGCGTACAGACAGTTAGCCCTAGAAGTGCTTAATCTGAGTTAGCTTCGCTTAGCACCACACAAACATGCTTACTCCCACTTACTACTGCTTACCCCCACACTCATTTCTTTAAAAGAAAAGAAAAAAGGGGGTGATAGGAAAGTGGTGAAAAAAGGGCCCATGCAGAGGGAAAAACATTATGAAAGATAGCCAAGGATGTGCAGGACGGGTGTATTGAAAGTCCATAGCTGTCCATTTCTTCTACAGCAACAGCTGTGCATATATACAGAATTTGGAGGTAAATTTGGACACTGAAACCCATGAGAGAGGGGGTGAGGACAACAATAATGTGCTGTGAAGCCAATTAGATCAGATTACTTGTGTCCAGTGGACACATGTGCGAAAAGGACAGCTATGTATGGGGCGACATTTCTTTTTGTGGGAACAGATTGCCCTTTTTTTTCAGGTGAGAGTGGGATGTTGGGGAAGGATAGTAGGTATATTTGGGGAGGTAGGTTGGGTAGGTAGGCAGACAAGACAGACAAGACAGCAGACAGGGGCAGTATATGACACATGTGGGGGGGTAAACATCTTGGACAAGGAAGGGAGGTTGATAATCGGATGCCCATGAGCCCCCAAATGGATACAGTGGGACTGAGGTCCACACCCATGGGCAGTCACCACTGCACCTTCACGGCCCAGCAAAGCTGGCTGTGTTGGGGGCTGAGCAAGAGGGGGAGGCTGACCCTCAAGATGTGCTATGTGGCCCTCAAGCTGGTGTAGCAGATCTCCAAATTCCTTGCGGAGCTATCTACAAACCAGCACCCGGACTTGGCTTCAGGTGACAGTATCCTGTCTGCGCACGCACCCAGGGGGGATGATCCCCATTCCCTGAGGTGGTTCCACCCAAAGATGGTGCAGGACCAGTGGACGAGGAGGTCCTGGGGTGGGTCCCAGATGTACTGGAGCCCAGTGCCATGTCCAGATGAGGCGGGAGAGGTGGATCAGCCTTCCCAGATGTGCTATGGTGTTGCAGTTGTAGAACATATGTTGGTTAGTCATGCAAAACACATTCCAGGATTAGTTATAACAATATGCATGAGGGTTCCCATTAACCCAAAACAACAGATTTGGAACAGTTGCATAGCAAACAGAACACATGCATATATGGAACCACAGTGGGCATTATAATGGCATGCAGGTTACATTGATAGCAACAGGCCACCAATGATAGTATTTGAACAGGGGACACTGATAGAAAAACATTTCAATATTTGCAGAACAATAGGACACATGTCTCAACAATAGGTTTGGTGAAAAACATACCCATTGATTTATGTGTTTAGATTATTGGTGCAGATAAGGTAGGGGAGAGAGATATGTCAATTAACAACTGTATATGCTTGAAGTGCTCACAACTTTAATTATCATTGCTCTAATCATTACTCTACAGGTATTACCTCACTTTACATTGACCTATGGCCTTGGGCTGGGCAGTGGTATGCTTGCACACAGTGTATGATTACAGGCTTCTTACAGCTCATTTGTACCTTTTCTTACCTGGCAGACCTGTGGAAGAAATATCTGTTAACACTACCTGACTGTTACACATATTCACATAGTCAAGGTTACGTATGTGCAGTCATAACTGTGTATGTCTTTGTGTGTGCTAGTGCCATAATCCACCTTGATTTCTATCAGTTACCCTGGGTGTTGTCTGCTGTGACCACTAGCTGTGACAGCGTAACCCTTGAGGGACATTTTTTGGAGGGGACTTTTTGGTGTATTTATTTCTCTTGCTGTCATTTGCAGCCTTGGGGTTGGAGAGTGGGTGTTGTACAAAGTGTATAATTACAGGCTTCTTACAGCTCATTTATGCCTTTTCTTACCTGGCAGACCTGTGGAAGGAATTTCTGTTAACATTACCTGACTAGAGTGACCACTAGCTGTGACAGCATGACCCGTGAAGGAGATTTCTTGGGGGGACTACTTGGTGTATATACTTCTCTTGCTGTCATTTGCAGCCTTGGGGTTGAACAGTGAGTGTTGTACACAGTGTATAATTACAGGCTTCTTACAGCTCATTTATACCTTTTCTTACCTGGCAGACCTGTGGAGGGAATTTCTGTTAACAATACCTGAGTGTTTCTACACATATTCACATATTCTTGGATAAGATTCTTCTTCTTCTTCTTCTTTCGGCTTTTCCCTGTCAGGGGTCACCACAGCGGATCACCTGTCCGCTCATGATTGGCAGTGGAGTTCTACAGTGTCGCGTTGCCAGCCCATCGCCCAACCTTCCACAGAAGGCACACACACGCACACACTCACACCTAGGGCCAATTTAGAGTGTCCAGTTCACCTACAGCATGTCTTTGGGATGTGGGAGGAAACCGGAGCACCCGGAGGAAACCCACATGACCACAGGGAGGACATGCAGACTTCGCACAGAAGGCACCCCAGCCGAGAATCGAACTGGAGAACCTCTTGCTGTGAGGTGCCTTGGATGAGATTATACATACCTTAATAGCACTCCTGGTATTCGAACCATGCTGGTTTGTGCAAAAATAGAACACAAGGGTGCATTTCATATTGAGCTACTGCTGTTCTTTTCCTGACTGTTTTCAGTATAATAGTGTGTTGTTTGGACAATCTCCCTTGTAATTCTGATATTCATGCATGGCAGATGTCTGTTATAATCTGTAGTTAGACCTTGACATATTATAGTATGGGAACAATGGTTAATACAGTATTACTTCAGGGCCAGATCCTGGTGCATGGAACATTTCTTATAGCTAGTCTGTTAATGTCAACATTACATATCTACATTCAAACTAACATATACGAAAGTACACACAACAGTCTGGTGTTTAGAGTTTTATTGGCAGGTACTGCTACATGTTTGCTGATATATATCCTGTACATCAGTATTACTCTGCTAATATCTTGTTTATTTAGTACAAACAGTACACATTACTAACTACTGGCAGGTGACATTCTAATGCATTCTATTTATTTTCCCTGACTACTGTTAGATTAGTACTCACCAGCCTCACGACACAGCCTTAGCAGCCTGCTGGCGTGGGCTTCCAAGTTCACAGCCCTCTCTTCTGCAGCTGTACAGGAGATAGAGGAACATTTATGCATACCTTTCCATGTCATACATAGGCTGGACTCTGATACATGAGAATTGATAGTAGTACTTACACACTGTTGGGACATTCCACGTCTGAGCATCTTGGACCCACTGCTCCAAGAGGTCCCTCTTCCTTCGCTTCAAGTCAGCATAGTGATACTGGACCTGCTCACCAGTTTGGGGAATGCCAGTTGCACAGGTGATGTCACAAGCGAGACTGTCCCAGGCCTCCACTTTGTATTGGGAGCCCTGGTACTGGTCCTGCAGCAGTTGCCCTTCATGTTTTTTACAAAGAGTCTGACCATGGCCCTGGACTCCTGAATGCCGCAACACTGCGCCTGAAAGCCCACACCTTCTCCAACACCAGCCATAGTGCCTGCAGTAATCAGCTACAACTGGTTATGGTTGTATTCCCACCTGTGGGGTGTAAGTAGGGCTGGATTCCCACCCTTTGCCATGATTGGTCTAATTTGAATATGCTGAGCTGAGCTAAGTGATGGGCAAACCCACTTAGCTGAGATAAGCATTGCTTACAGAGGTAGATACTAAGCACTATTTACCAGTGCACAAATCCACTTAGCTATGCTAATTATTGGTAAACATAACAGTTTAAGTGCTGTTTATTTGAAGTAAGCATAGCTGAACATCATTAAGTGATGTTCCTCTTTCATTTTATGGACTATCAGGACTGTGGGATCAATTCTTTCTTGATGCCATCATATGATATGTATGTTTGCCTTTCATGACATCCCCCATGTGCTTTCATTACATTACATTATTTTGTGGCTATACTGTATGGGACACTTGTGTTTATATGTGGGTTTCACATCTGTACAACACTGACACCTCACATTTGGACCTGCTACACTAACTTGGTCAACAAATATATATTATTCACTACCTATTTATAAAAACATATATTTCAGTCCTGTTTCACATATGAAAATGAATAGACTGCATTAGGGCTTGAACGATGAATGCCTACATGTTAAGTGAAAGCTCTAACCACTACACTATTCCACTTTTGACTAATTTGGCTGGATATTTCTATTTAGCTCCTTTAGATGTTTACACTCCGCTATGCATAGTTGTGCAGCATGCACACCCGCTCAGCTACGCTTAAACTTTGTTGGGAACAGAAAAAAAAAGTATATATCGTGTTCTATTTTTATTTTTCTTTGGGTATGCACATTGCTTTCTGCCCCTTAGGGCAGGACACCTGGACAAAGCGTGACATCATGGGGGGGCAAATAGGGACAGATTTTAGATATCGCTCTTGCCAACTTAGAAAGTTGATTGAATAACAGGCTTTGCATTGGCATGACTTTTCTGAAGAGTATGATGTCTGAGACTCATATGTCTCATTATTTTCCAACTTCGGACTTTAATAAATTTACACTAATTTGCAAGTAAACCATTTTTTATGGGGAGTGGGCAACATATATGAGGCTAACATCTGGCATTCTGTGAGAATCTGTACGGTTGAAGGTATGTGTGTGCATTTGCACACATTTCCTGCTTCTGCAGGATGCAGTAGTGCCATACAGCACTTTAGCAATACAGGGGATGTGTCACAGAAGTTGTGACACACCCCCTGTATTGGTTTCCTCTTTGCCGGTTTCATTTCAGTGTCTGCAGACACAGACATGATTTATTTTACATTTCAGTGTCCGCAGTCACTGAAATACTGGCATAATATTAGAGCTATGCTCTAATATTCTGCCAGTACAGCTCAGAAAGTGCCGTACGGCACTTTATGTGCTCAGCAGGCATGTTTAGTGTCCGTGCACTGCATGTACACACCCCCTGTGCTCATACACAGATCGTGTCCATGTAGGAATACAGCAGCGTGCCTTCATTAATATGCAGGGCACACTGTTGCTCTATACAGGCATGGAATGCTCCATGCAAGAATAACATTATTCTTGCATGGAGCTTCCTGAATCCCAGGTCATATCTGTAAAAGTTAAATGAACAACTTAAATTAAATGTCACACATCCAGAAAACCAAAACTCTCTGTAGACTGCCTTGCTCTGCCACAGAAAAACAATGCATTTGGGAGGAGAGAGGTCCATGTAAACACTGTGAAAAATGTATATGACATGCAAACAATGGCTACAGATCAGGATGAGACCCCTGACCCTGGAAAATAGGGTAGCGATATTAACTAGCAAGCCTCAATTCTTTTATACATTGAATTAATGTAAATTAAATGTTAACTAGTGCTACAAAACTAAAGTAACCTCATTTACTCCTAAACATTTCTCTGTCCAAAAAAAAAACTCTTCACTATATAGTCAGCTAATAACACCACAGTAAAGCAGGCTTCATATGTTGAACTTCTAGGGGTCACAGTAGATGACAGAATAAAATATGACAATCATATAATCCAAATAAACAAAACCCATTTCTTAACCGACAGAGCAAGAAGACATGTAACCACAACCTTTCTATGGTCATCCCTCCTATATGCCTCTCCTAAACTCATCAATCTTCAGACTACATTAATACTCAAAACTGAATAATGCTGTTACAAAGTCACTAAATTTGCAGCTAATCATCCTTTAAAAACTCATGGCTGTCTATCAATATAAAGAGTTAAATGATTAGAGCTCCTACAGCATCTAACCTTGACACAAATGCTCATAACTCACAAACTTATACCTCAGCCAGATAAATGTCCTGCTCTACAGTCTACTACCATTCCTACTCCCCAAATAGTGAGCTCAGTTCCTCTAAGGACAAGTTTCTGCTTGCTATTTCTGAATCCTGTAACTCAGCAGGTAATGTTCCCACTCATCTCCTGGTTAAATCAGCTTAGCTTAACTCATCCTAAGAGTTAGAACTTGCAAACTACTTCTTCCAATAAAATGCAACATCATCATACATCATATGAATTCATTTTTCCATTTCCTCATCCCTCTCTGGTCTTTTCACCTCTTCACCTATCTACATTTTTTCACAAGAAATCCTTATACGTTCTGCCATCCTTCCATTATCCTTTTCCTCTCCTATAGAACATTCGCTGTTTCTGACCTGGGCAACCAAGTGCTCCGGATTATGCAGAATGCATCGCATTCAGCACTTAACTAGCGCACTGTTCCACATTGAACAGCTTAGTCTCTGCTACAAGGTTTATAATTGACTCATATACCGCAATTACAGCCAATCACAATCGCGGTATACTAGCCAATCAACAAAGTTTTCCTGAGGGCGGAATTCCACAACATACAGTAAGCTCAAGTAAAATACATTCAAAAAGGAATCGCAGTACAGTTACGTTAAACAGTTGTAGAACTGTGTAAAAAAGGATGAGGTCACAGTTCTGCTACATATATTGGACCACATTATTAATTCTGTTATGTACATATTAGGTTGCAAGTGCCATAATTCGCTGAGCATCAATAACATTATTTCAATGCATACATACTATTAATGTTTTAGATATTTAATTATAGGTTATAACTAATTTATGTTCGTGCATATTTTATGAATGTTCTTTTGAATGCTTTAAAATATGTTTTATGTTGCTTCCGTCATTATACAGTGCATTTGGGCAGATTGTTTCATCCCATGTAACTAAAGAGCTAAGCTGATTCATTCCTTATTTCTTCCTCCTTAATTGGAAATAGTTTCTTCCATAGGAAGGAATGCTGCCCTAAAGTATAAAATAAAATGTGGCATTCTACTATCTGTTTACAGCCAGTTAAAATGGATAACATAATGCAGAGATGCATCACAAATGTACGAGTAAGTCGGATTTTACCTACTATGGCCATCACTGAAAGTAAAATGTGATGCTCCCAAATCCAGCAGTGGAGTTCCCCATATAATTACCACCCCACCATTTGTGGTGTCCCCCATGTAATTACCACCCCACCATTTGTGATGCTGGTTTGCACACATCTTGCAAATTAACCACTTGTGTTTTGCTCACAGGTGCAAACTGTCCTGGTCATGTATAAATCATTTATCATAAATGCACATGTAAGAGCATGTATGTATGTATATGTATACATACACACACACACACACACACACACACACACACACACACACACATATATATATATATATATATATATGTATATATATATATATATATATATATATATAGCAACATGCTTACTCATCAGTTATAGTTTATAAATAGGCATAGGTAAACCATAAGAGTTTACAACATATATGGGTTAATTTACTACACCTTCAGCCCAGTACATCTATCTACTCAAATAAAAAACTTGATATGACTTAAAACTGAACCCATAGAAATGGTTTGCAAACTACAGACCACTTTTTAATCCATGGCTCATTTATTGATTTTTAAAAGACTCTTAACCTTAACAGCTATTGCCTGCTCAGGAATGACTTAATGCTTTTTATTAGAATTATAGATGAGAAAACAAAAAATGTAATCACTTAAAGCCAGGTCAAAAGTGAGTCAGCGATTAGGTTCTAAATCTATTAGCCAAAAATAAGATATGAGTCCAGCCTATTGTATATAAGTTTATTTTACAGCTACCACACATTTCCAGCACTTTACTGTTTTTGACTGAACAAATACTTTGCTTATAATGATTTGGCTTTCATCTTCACTGAGTTTAAACAAGCTTGTTAGGCTAGGAATCCATTTGTGTTTATATTTCTAACCTATGAACATCAGGTGTGCATACATGTACCTAACTTTTGGGGCTATTTGTCTGACAGAAACAAACTGAATTATGTTACTGTGTTCTGTTTTTTTTTTCACTTTCATCCCAGTGTTACATCACAGGATACACAGAAGGTGGCTGTCTTTTGAGGTAGGGATAAGGAGGTATGCTAGACTGCTAAATTTTCATAGTGCATCTACAAATCTACATATTTCATCACTACACAGAGGTACTGTGACTGATGTTGGTGACCAGACATCTCCCCCAAACATGCACTGAGACAGCAGTTATCTATGTCGCCTGCCTACCACAGCTACTTCATAGTTACATGCAAAATGTTCAGCCTTTCAGCCTTATTTAAAAATTAAATGTCTCTTCCAAAATGTGGCCAGATTTATGGTTCATATATACTTCAACTTACTGATTTTGCTTGAAAGACCACTTCAGCTTGGCACTGTGGAAATGTTGCGTTTTTGCGCTGTGTGAAAATAGGGTGTTCCACATTTTGCCTGTTTGTCACACATTTTCAGGGTCTGTGTTCCACACTGACCTCTTAGGAGGTTGAGACCTATGTCTCTGACCTAAATTTTCTTTCATTTTCTCCTCAGTGTTTTTCACTTATGTTTCCTGTTTTTTCCTCTTTTCTTACCTTTCTCTCCTCACCCCCATCTTTTCCTGTTGTCAGCCTACCAACGTGCTTCTCAGCTGATTTTTTTCAATCGTTTATATGCTGTAATGAATGACACTTTTATTTACTTCTCATTATTTATTCCATATAACTTAGAATAATTATAGCTCCATCACTTTAGTGTTTATAAGATTTTATCAGAAAAAAATTACATTGTATTGCATTGTTGTTATAAATTGTATTGTATGACATCATCTAATACATCCTTCTTTTTTTACACTTTGTGCTGTTACTTTTCATGACTTTGTATTATTTTATAACTCTTAACAAGTGTAATCATTAATTGCAAATTGTACTTTTATAATGGAGCTTTTCTTCCCAGGCCTCCACTGAAAAGGGGTCTTTTTAGGCCCAGTCGGATTAACCTGGTAAACAAATAAACAAGACTTAAAAGGACCAGGTGTTGCATCTTTTGTAATTATTCCTTAGTGAAACTGTGAGAAATAACATCACGACTCTTAAGTGCAAGAACTATGCATTTTCCTAAAAAAAAAAAAAAAAAAAATTCCGCATAAGATAAGACATTAATTACCATTCATTGTGATATATGAAGATGAACACTAGATAATGGAAAAAATGGTAATACAGTGACTCACAGAGAATGTATTCTAGTAAAAAGCACTATATGTTAAATATTTTTATCAAACACATGAAAAAGAAACAGAAAATGAAGGCTGCATTGAAAGTACAGCAAAAGATGTAAGCACTCCTTTCTGAATGCAGCAGCAGCAGTGCCCCAAAGTGCTACTGCTCTGTGTATTTGACAAATTTAAGATCGTGCTCATGGATAGAAGTGTTATACACTAAAGCAAAGGGAGATGATAGACCTAAAGTCTGTTGTGTCCAGTCTAGAGGAACTGATTTTTAAAGAAGATAGTGTTGGAACTTTGAGACAACACAATACTGATACTGCAGAACTAAAAATAAATATAAAAAGGCAAATGGAAATAGAAATGTCTCCTGGTATTAACAAAGATTCTTCCAGCAACAGTTACTTGCACATCAGAGTACATTGCAGACACTTTGGTTTATTTTATATATTTATTTAGTTAGGTTTCATTGGCCAGGTTGTTCTACCACATATAAGAACCATTTTCAACGATGGGTTGGGGAGAAAAGCGCAATCAAGTACAATGTACATGAATATATAGGCACTCAAGTACACATAGTGTAAAAATGGTTCTCCTGCAAGCACTCAAGTCCCAAGCACTTGAAGACCACTGTAATGAAAGCAGAAATTCAAGCATGTTGTAACTCATGTAGGCTGCCACCCATGCTTGAGCTCAAATATGAGTTCAGGCAAGCAGCTGCCACTCCTTACCTGAACAATATTATTCTAGTCTGAGAGAGGTAAATGGGCAGTAGTTGGGGGTAGTGAAGATTAGGACAGCAATCAGGAGAGGGATTTAGGTTTATGGATCTGGAGATGAGTTTTAGAGTTAGGGAGTGATCGGGAAATTTAGATTTAAGAAGGATGTTTGGAGTTTTATGGCAAGGGAGCTAGGACTCGGATTAGGAACTGGGCTGGAGCTTTCAAATTAGAGTTAGGGCTCTAGTAGGGCTATACATTCTTATAGGATTGGATGCTGGCATTGCTAATTAGCTGCAGGAGCTCTGGTTAGTTGAAGTTACGGCCCTTGCATTTTTGACCAAGTGTGTCGCTAGCTACTAGCATGTGAGCACCTGTAGCAAACCCAATAAAAAAACACAGCTTGTGAATAGTACTTCAAATAAAAATAATAATACAGTCAATATTTCAATTTTGTGGTTAAAGTTTGCAATATTTTCAGTGCTAATATATGAATGTAAATGATATAAGTGAAATACATGCAACAGGGGAGGAGTAGAAGACAGTGAAAACTGAAACTAACTGAAACTGGAAAGATGTGAATCTGTGTAATGTTAATCTCTAACTAAAAGAACCTTTTTTCTCAGAATTGTTTCAAAGAGTACTTGGATCTGCTCTTTGTTAGCTAGGAAAACTATTGCAGCTCCAATTTGGTAATGTCATTGTCGCTCACCCTACTTTATGATTTAAGATGTCTAGACGGGGTAGTTCGTTTATATGCTTTATTATGTAGAAACACATCAGAATAGACAACAGCAACATAAAATATAAACAAACTGATTAATTAACAGACCATTACATACATGCATGCTTACATCTTAACAGCTCTCTACAAAATGGCAGTCTGGCTCGCATATGCTCAGCATACATGTGCAAGCCCATGGAAAACTTCTTAAAGGTATACATACTGATCTACAGTCATATCCTTTAAAATATGGGAAAACAGCAAAAGAAATGAAGCCTTATTTAAATGGTAAATGCAAATAATGGACATTCTAATAATGGAAATACTTAGCTTAAAAACACCAAGACATACACATAGATAATGAGGACATAACAAGAAATTTCAGCACAATGTCAACATTTTTAGACTGCAACTAGAACTCAGCATGAAGAACTAATGGAGAGAAAATCATCTCAGAGTATTTGACCTTCCTGTCAAAGACAAGTATAGAGATCCTCCCCCAGATTCACTAATCTTTCTTGCAGGACTAGCTTAGTCCTGCACAGAAGTGCCCATTTAGGAGCAGGACGGCAGCGCGCCATGCATATTAATGAAGACGCGCTGCCCGAACTTCCAGGCTTACACGGAGCATGTACGAGTGCAGGGGGCATGTCTGAGAGCAGAGCTCTCAGAATAAACATGCCCCTGAATGTAGAAAAGCAGAAAGTGTTAAGAGATGAGTGAGATCACTCATAGTTGTCTGCATATCCCCACCAACAGTTCCCCATGTGTACAATAGCAACAGTACTGAAAAAGTAAATAAAGAAACCCTTTTATTTTTTTTTAAACACTAATTAAAGTTAACTGTAGGTGCACGGGTGTGCCCATCGCTTAGATACAGTTAAAGCAGCTTAAAAGGCTGAAAAGGATAACAAGCAAGATATATGCAAAAGAAGTAGCACAGCAATAATGTAGTGGGCAGACCATCCGCCTAACGAGCAGGCATTCCCAGTTCGAGTCCCACTGCAGCACTTTCCATTTTCCATGTGAAATCTGTATATGAACATTTTTTTGCTGTATAACCTGCTAAATAACATTTAAATGTGAACTGGAATACTGCATTAAATACACATGTGAAGTGTCAGTATCATAATGAATAAGGCACTAGTAAGCAGGTTTAAGCACAAATAAGCAGTAGTAAGCATATATAAGCACTAGTAAGCATGTTTAAGTGTGTTTGCACAGGGGTAAGGATTGCCTACACAGATTAAGCAAAGTAGAAGCTAACTGAGTGTAAGAAACTGCAACCGGAGATTAGCATTGCTTAGCTCTGTGCAAACTCGCGCACACCCGCTTACAACTGCTTTAAAGTTCCATAATCACTCTGTACCCAATGACCCGTGTTCTGCCCAACAACAAAATAAACAGCTTCTGCAAGGCTCAAACTCAGGACCCTGTACACTACAGTTACATTAGTTAACCACTAAGCCATCATAGCAATACATATGAGTGAGGTTTCAGCAGACAAATCCTCACCATGGGAAAATCAAACCGAACATGTGAACTGAATCTATGTACAGTGTGATGTTGTATAACCTGCTACAGAACATAAATATGTGAACTGGAGTACTGCAGTAAGGCCAGATGTGAGGTGTTATTCTAAGAAAGTGTTGAAGTCCCCAGGACCCCATACAGTGTACGTATACATGAATCACAGATACCAGACACAGATATAACATGTAACAAATTATAAATCAATGTCAAAAGGACAATATAATGCTAATTACATATTAAGCAATGCTAAGCATTGCATAGGTCAGCTTACGTGGTGTAAGCAATGTGTAGGCCGGCTAATTCAATCTGCCCAGTGGTATGCCCCTTTAAGCAATGCCAACATTAGGTAAACAGGTGTGCCCATAGCTTAGCCTTTTCAAAACCATCCAATCACAGGGAAGTGTGGGAAATCAGGTGTATTTAAACCCTACATATGCCGATAATCTCCATAACTGGTTGCAGCTCCCTACTGTAGGCAGAATGGCTGGAGTAAGTGAAGGCACTCGATTCAGAGTACAGAGCTGGGGCATTAATGAGTCAAAATATATGGTGTGGCTCCTGGTCAAACACCATGAGCAGAGACTCCTGCAGGGCCATTACCAGGGCTCCCAGTATAAAGCGGAGGTCTGGGACAGTCTCGCCCGTGACCTCACTAGTGCCACAGGTATCCCCCATACTGGTGAACAGGTCAGGCATCACCAGGCTGACTTGAAGTGGTGTAGGGGGGGATCTACTGGAACAGTGGATCCAGGAGTGCAGGCAGATGGCTGATGCCCCAGTACTGAGTAAGTACCCATTCCACTAAGTATATAATAATTTCCCAGCTTGTGTATACTATGGCTAAATTTCACTGTATTTCTCTGACAGCTGCAGATGAGCAGGCTGTGAACCAGCAAGCCCATGCCACTAGGCTGTAAAGGCTGCAACGTGAGGCAGGTTAGTAGTAATCTTGCATAAACTGTCATATCCTGTGAATAAAGGTATAACCCCTGGAGTGCTTGTGTATACTCTGATTTAATATGTTGTAGTGCTGCATGCTATAAATAGTACTGTAGTATTAAGCAGTGTTACCCACACTGTGGTATGCAGATAAAATGTGTATAACAAGAGGTTGGTTATATTGTACAACCGAGGGAGACTTAGAGAGGAAACATTTGAAAGCTTCACACCAATTCCCTCATAGCACAGTGTACTGTGATGTTAACTGAAATAGTTTTACCACACACAGCAGGAACTGAATCCTGGGAGTGGTAGTAAGTTGTATACATAATCATACCCCATAGCTGTACAGAATTTGTGAGAAAGTTCAGATAGAAAGCTGTATGCATAATTAGACCCAACAACTGTACAGAGTTTGCTAGAATGATCAGATAGTAAGCTGTAAGCATAATTATAACCATCAACTGTACAGACTGCATCAGAATGTTCAGATAGTAAGCTGTATGCATAATTAGATAGACCCAAAAAACTGTAAAGATTTGGCTAGAATGTACAGATAGTAAGCTGTAAGTATAAACATAACCATCAACTGTACAGACTGCGTCAGAATGTTCAGATAGTAAGCTGTATACATAATTAGATAGACCCAACAACTGTACAGATTACACTAGAATGTACAGATAGTAAGCTGTAACCATAATCATAACCATTAACTGTACAGACTGCGTCAGAATATTCAGATAGTAAGCTGTATGCATAATTAGATAGACCCAACATCTGTACATATTTCGCTAGAATGTACAGATAGTAAGCTGTAAGCATAATTATAACCATCAACTGTACAGACTGAGTCAGAATGTTCAGATAGTAAGCTGTATGCATATTCATATACCTCAACTGTTCCGATCTGCCCAGCATGTGCAGATAAATGGCCCAAATCTGCTACCTGGTACCCTGTTCCCCTGAGAAATCAGTGTGATGATCCAAGAAATGTAGGCAGCCTGTGATGACATATATAGTCAAACCTGTACATAGTCAGAGAATGTATATGAAAAAATACTGTCATTGTAGCATCACACCCAAGGTGTATGAGAGCAATTCTCATAATATGTCACATTAACACCTGCATCCTGTCAAGCCTCAACCAGAGTGTGTGCAATAACGGATTGAGGGGTATGTGTATAACATCAACATGGAATCTGGGAGTATGTGTAGAAATTTTCAGGTAGTGTTAACAAAGATCTTCTCAACAGCTATAACAGGTAAAAGGTGTAGACTATACATTAGACACAGTCCACGTATATACTAATCTACAAACATACCATTGTACAAAGTAAGGCCAATGGGTAGTGTAATAATACATGTAAGGGACAGAACACTGCAGTAACTAAGAAAGTTGTGAAAACTACAGGGATATATCAGTAGTTAATTTAAGTTTCTCTGTTGCCCCCATCATATGTGCAACAATAACCCAATTATACACCTCAATGGGTATGTTTACTCTCCAAATTTATATTGGGACATATAAATATCCACATTTGGTTCTATGCATGTCCCATGCTAAAATACACCCAGATTGGTGGCCTGTTGCCATCAATAAAACCTGCATGCTGTTGTAATGGCCACTGCTGTTCCATATATGCATGTGTTCTGCTCGCTATGCAACTGGTTTAAATTTGGTGTCTTGGGTTAATGAGTATACCTATGCATGCTGCCATAACAAAGCCTGAATGCTGTTGACTATTACTAGCCCGTATCTATCTGTAAACTGCAACACCATAGCTCGTATGGGAAGCCCAGTCCCAGCGGATCCACCTGTCCCATCTGAGCTGGCCATGGCACCGGGCACCAACACGTCTGGGGCCCAGCCTGGGACCCCCTCCTCCATAGGCCCTGCATCACCTTCGGGTGGAACTGCTGAAAGGTATGGGGCTCAGCCCCCCCCCCCCCTGGGAGTGGAGGCGGAGAGGAGCCAGTCACCCATCATCAGGTCCGGGCCGTGGTACGTAGAGAGATCGATATGGCATTTCAAGACCAGCTATGCCAGCTTGAGGGCTGAGTGGTGCAATTAGAGGGTGAGCCTGCCTCTCCTACCCAGCCCCCAGCATGGACACCTTTGGGGCTTTGAAGGTGCAGTGGTGACTGCCCATGGGTGGGGATCTCAGTCCCACTGTTTCCATTTGGGGGCTCATGGGCTTAAGACTTCCAAACACCCCTCCCTATCTAAGGTGTTTACTCCCACGTGTCATATACCGCCCCTGTATGCATCTTGTTTGTCTTGTCTGTTAACTTACCCAACCTACCTCCCCAAATATACCCACTACCCCTCCCCAACATTCCATTCACACCTGAAAAAAAAGGGCAATCTGTTCCCACAAAAAATCTCGCCCCATACATAGCTGTCCATTTTGGACATGTATCCACTGGACACATATAATCTGGTCTAATTGGCATCACAACAAATTTATGTTGTCCTCACCCCTCTCCCAGGGGTTTGCGTGTCCAAATCTACCTCCAAATTCAGTGTACATGCACAGCTGTTGCTGTAAAAGAAATGAGCAGCTAAGGACCTTCCCTACACCCTTCCTGCACATCCCAAGCTATTTTCCCTACTGTCTTTTCCTCTTTGTGCCCTTTTTTCACCACTTTCCTATCAACCCTTTTTTCTTTTGTTTTAAAGAGATTAGCACGGGGGTAAGTGGCAGTAAGCACTTTTAAGAAGCAGTAAGTGGGGTTAAGCCTGTTTGCACAGGGGTAAGCAATGCCTACACATGTTAAGCAATTTAGAAGCTAACTGAGTATAAGAAACTGTAACTGGAAGTTAGCAGTGCTTATCTCCAAGCAAACCCGCGCAAACCCACTTACAACAGCTCAAAAGTGCATTAATCATTCTGTATCCAACAGCCGGTGTTCTGCCCAGCAATAAAATAAATAGCCTCTGCAAGTCTTTAACCCAGGACCCTGCACACCATATACAAGGTGATTTATCACTAAGCCATAGCAGATACACATAACCCTGATGTTTTCACAAATGTCATCCAGCACAATCAGTCAACAGTACAGGAAACATAGTAATATCATACCACACAACCTCTTAATGCAAGAATTCTGGACAAAGTGTGCCAAAATGTGGGAACAAATAGGGATATATGTCAAATACTGCTCTACTACACTTAAAACATTGATAGTTACACGGTTATATGTATTAGAACATATATTTTAAAGAAGATGAAGTCTGAAACACAAAAGTGTCAGCACTAGTTACTGACTTCAGTCCTGAGATCATCCATGTCAACTGCCAAGAGAATGAGGTACAGGCCAAAAATATAAGCCAAACATGCATGGACATATGGACAGATATATATATATCTGTAAATGTAGACAGATAGACAGCTATATGTATGTATATATATATATATATATATATATATATATATATATATATATATATATATATATATATATATATATATATATATATGACTCACAAATAATCATATAACATCAATCATATATCGATAAACATGTTCATATGTATGCATGTATATATATATATATATATCTATATATATATATCTATATATATATATATATATATATATATCTACCACTGATCCCAGGAACTATCGCCTGATGAGCCTGGTCTGCAAGGCCATGGAACGTATCATCATTTTTAACAAAGACATCGGTAACCTCCAAACTCTGGATCCCACCCAGTTCGGGTTTGTGAAAGGCAGATCATGCCTCCTGAACCTGATCGACTTCTTTGAGGCAGTCACCAAAGCTGTAGATGAGGGTAAGGTGGTTCACACAACCTATCTTGACCTCACCAAGGCTTTTGACACCATCACCCATTCTGGAATTATAACTAAACTCACTAAACTAGGTATAAATCCCTATGTCACAAGATGGGCTGCCAACTGGCTCACTGACAGAACCCACACTGTAAAAGTTGCACACTCCAAATATGACCTCAAACCAGTGACAAGTGGAGTACCACATGGTTCAGTCCTAGGACCTCTCCTGTTTGGTATCTACTTCTCTGAAGTACAGGCTAACACAGAAGGCCTCTGGCTAACAAAGTTCACAGATGGCTGCAAACTAGGAGCCATAGATGAGTACCCAAATGATGTGGAAATCCTACAGAAGGGCCTCACTGAGACAGATGCCGGGTGTCAGAGCCATGGCCTCAAGCTCAATGCCAAAAAGTGCATTGTCATCCCTTTTGGTAAAAACTCTGTACCCATGAACTACTACATAGACAGCAGTCTAATTAACACTGAATGTGTGAAAAGAGACCTTGGGACCCAGGTGGACAGTAGTCTGTCCTTTGATAGTCACATCACCACAGTAGTCAGGAAGTCCTTCTATGTAGCACACCTCATAATAAAAGGGTTCTCATCCAGGAAAAAAGAGGTCATTGTTCCCCTCTACTCGACACTCATTAGACCCATTATAGAGTACAATGCCCCTTTTGGAATGCACCTCACAAGAGATCTGCAGCAGCTGGAAAGGCCACAGAAGTACCTCACAAAGAGGATTACTGGCCTCAAACAGATGCCCTACACTGACTGTCTCAAAAAACTCCAGCTTTACTCCATAGCATATCCCCTACTCCAACGTGATTTCTGCCTAACATATAAAGCTATGTTAAACCCAGAGCTGTTGGACATGTTACACCTAAAGAAATCCCAGTCCCTCCGAGCTACATGCTCTAGGGACCTAAACCTTGTCACCACAATAAACAGGACAGCTGGAGGGATAGATTCTTGTCCCAGAGACTTCCCATACTCTGGAACAGGCTACCCATCTATGTCAAGCAAAGTTCTTCATTAGCACTCTTTAAGAAAAATCTTGATGAGTGGATGGGAAATAGGAAATACACCCCAGGGATCACTTCTGTGTCTCTGCTCAACAGTGGCACAGGAAAATAACTTTCTTGGGTGGCGTAAGCCAGGGAACCTTGTTGGCTGGGCTTACATAGGCCCTCGGGCCGATAGCCTAGTACCTACCTATGAACCTATGAATATATATATATATATATATATATATATATATATATATATATATATATATATATATATATATATATATATATATATATATATATATATATATATATGGGGGTTTTACATATATAATTATGTGTGTATATATATATATATATATATATATATATATATATATATATATATATATACAGATAGAAATGTGTATAGCATTTCCACATGGGAACAAAATCCTAAACTGCTTACTACAACATAACAGACAATAAGCACTGTTAATGGGGGTGGGGGCTCAAATGAGGGATACCTGGTAATTAGTGCTATGTTATCCCCCCCACAGCCCTAACGGATATGCTGTGCAATCCAATATCTAGCACATGCAGTTCTTGACTTCAGGACCCCCCACAACAGAGCTACAATGCTTTAACAGTAATCCAATTCACCTGTAAATGTCAGGGCAATATCTGTAACAAATCATGCAAAAAATTCATTCTACCTTAGGGAATGTACAATGTGGAAGGGGTACCCATTACAATGGTTCAGATATGCACACACATCTATACATTGACAAATATGTTCAGGTTTATATAAATATATATATAAATATAGAGAAAGGCTCTGTTACCCAGTTCTTACCAGAAACAATGGGCCTCAGAGGAGGTGTAACCAGATTCTTGTGGACTTTAAGTAGTCCGTTTATAGCTGGTGTCAAAGGCTTCACTACTTTAAAATAATTATACAAATCAGAATCTATTATATGATCTAACAACATGTCATACAAGGTATGCTCAACATTTGTTATCAATTTCCTAAGTTCAAGTGGGCTAATCAACTTGTATACCTTACAGTCATTCAGCATCTCATGCATGGTCAATCTTGTATTCACCTGTATTCTGAATGAGCAGGGAGTGGACATGTTACGTGAATATTTACATATTGATAAAACCTATGAGGGTAGGCATATTGATTTGATATGCCAACTAATGATGCTCGTATTGGAGAATAATGAATAATGAATAATGAGAATAATGATATGATGTTCAAACACAGGACATACCTACAGAAAGTAGCTATGGGCACCTCGAGTGCCAATAGCTACGCCAATTTAGTAATGGCTAACGGGGAGAATCAACATGTGTTGTCACAGAACAGGTGGGGCCAGGTATTTTTTTGCAAACGTTTTGTGGACGAACTGTTCTTGTTGTGGAAGGGCAACACAGTTGAGCTGAAGAGCTTCTGTGATTTTATCAGTGCTACCACAAATTTCCTAGAATTTAAGTTAATTTTTCAGATAGTGAGATAAATTTCCTTGATATTTGTGTATATTGGGATGGAGATGGGAAACTATCCACCAGGATATACAGGAAATAATGTCATAGGAACCACCTTTTGCATAGGAGTAGTATGCATCCCCGGCATATTTTCACAAATGTAGTGAAGGGGAAAACCTTATGGGTATCTAGGCTTACTACCGAAGATGTGGTATCTGACACTGAGTTATGTGTGTTGGAAGAGAGGTTTGTGGAGAAGGGATATACAGACTCCATAACCCAAGAGATAATATCTGATGCAGCAGGACTGAGGTGCAATGTTGGGAGACCTTATTATTCAGATGAAGGAACAGCAGTTGGAAGTAATCATAATTGTAGGAAGAGGATAAACAGACACATACGAGTGCCTGTTGAATTCTCAAGTGACGTATAGGTAGTGACAGATGTTATTAGGAAATATTGGCCTGTCCTAACCCAAGACCCTGATATAGGACCAATTTTAGGCAATAAGCCGTATTTTTCCTACAGGAACAAGAAGTCACTTAAACAATTTTTATGCTATCCCAAGAATAGAAGAGAAATGGGAGTACAGGATGGTAAGAAGGGCACTATGCCGTCATAATTGCAACCAATGTAGATTCATTGACACAAGCAAAAATTTGCACAGCCTGACCTCATAACTGAATTTGAATTTAATGTTAAAGCAGGCTGCAACAGCACAAACATTGTTTATTTAGCTGCGTGCAACCTGTGTTCCTCCTTTTATGTTGGTAAAACCAACAGGAAGTTTAGGTATAGGATCAAGGACCATTTGCTTAAAATTAGAAATTCTGATAACACCAACGCACTGGCAAAACGTGAATAAAACAGATGCTACAAACACTTTCAGATTCATGGCAATTGAAATGGTCTATGAAAATGAATGAGGAGGGGACATTGTGAATTCAACCAAAACCACAGAGAGTAGATGGATAGTGAGGTTAAGGGCAGACAAAGGGAGGGGCCTGAATGATAGGGTACCCCTTAAACAATTATTAAAATTAAGACCATTAGCTAGGAAGTGATATGCTTAAAATACCTAATGTACTTAAAGGATGTTTTTATATATGTTTTTTACATACTTTGCATAAATATTTTTATATTGTTAGCTTCAGTATCTGAAAATGTAAAAGCTGTAGGAATTTTTAGAAGGTTTGACCTTTATGTTCTTATACATTCATTTTAGCATTAAGAAGTTGTTTTTGTCTGTTAAGTGTACCCTTTAAGAAATGAAAGCATAATTGCTGATGTTTAATATGATTGGTTGTTTTTAAATCAACTTAGTAATATAAGCACAGCTTTGTTGTGTTAGTTATAGGTCTGATGAAGTGATGTATCCATATCACGAAAGCGCTTACCAATAAATTTGTTCCAGTTTTTATATTTTTAGCTATTGAGTGCTACTTTTTTAGCCATTGAGTGATCCTTTGGATGTTTTTGTGGGAACTGTGTTCATATATTTTGTCTAAGGATCCCGTTTTGCTGAGCACTATCTGTTTTGTGCTTGGATAGTCATGTTAATGTGTAATGTAGCATGCACAAATGCCATAGGTGTATAATAGGCTTACCAGCAATCTCTCACCATATATACCACCCTAATGTTAGTCTGTGTTCACATGTGATACCTGTCTGTGTTGCAGCAAGGCAGAACAGTGCAGCTGTGAATAAAATACAGTTACAGAATGTGGACCAGATGTCTGCATGCACCCCACATATAGATAAATATCTGTGTGATATATAATTACACGTGTATGTCTACAGATATACAGACACTCATATAGATATAGGAATATAAACAATCCACAAGATATAGCTACACATATATTTTTATATATATATATATATATATATATATATATATATATATATATACATATATATATATATATATATATATATATATATATATATATATATATAGATATATATACATGGGTCTACCTGATAACACAGACACGCCAAAACACCGACAATGAAATAACCGACATGAAAGAAATGAAAAAAATAAAAAGTTCAAAAACACGAAACTTCACATGCCCGACAAACCAAAATCCCGAAAATCAGCAAAACAAATACCTTTCCCAAAAAACACACACACAACACAAACACACCAAAAACCTTACAAACCTACACTAAACCTTACATACACAACTATCTATGCACTAACCTTAACCCAAACCCTAACCCTAAGGTCCGTAGCTATCACACACTTACCTTACCCGTACCCTAACCCTAACTCACTTAATCCACCCCTAGCCCTCAAGTCAGTCACTATCGCACACTTACCTTACCCACACCCTAACTATAACTCACTTAACCCGCCCCTAAACCTAAACTCCATCACTATCGCACACTTACCTGACCCGAACCCTACCCTAACATCCGTCACTATCACACACTTACCTTACCCACACCCTGACCCTAACATCCGTCCCTATCACACACTTACCTTAACATGTCGGTGTTCTCAGCGTCGGGATTCTCAACTGTCGGTCTTCTCCATTGTCGATCTTCCAGTGTTCTCATTGTCGGCGTTCTGCGATTTTGGCGTTTTCAGGTAGACCCATATACATATATATATATATATATATATATATATATATATATATATATATATATATATATATATATGTATATATACACACACACACACACACACACACACACACACACACATATATATATATATGTTTTATATATATATATATATATATATATATATATATATATATATATATATATATATATACACACACACATATATATATATATATATATATATATATATATATATAGTGGCACTGACAATGGCATGCAGGTGAAATAGTCTTTAACAGGCCAGCAAAGATAGTGTCCCCACAGGGAACATGGCTACAAACACATAGCACAAAGCGTGGTACAAACACATAGCACAAAACGTGGTACAATACAACATATGTCCCAATGGTAGGTAAGCTGCTGACATACCAATTGCATTCTGTGAATGGTTTGTTGTAGCTGATATGGTGGGAGGAGACAGAGATGTGTATTAAGAACTATGGTCACCCTGCTGTATGAGTTGGTCAGACCTGTTTCCATCTTTATTTCTTCCAGGGAAGATGGCTCACACCTGATTGCCAGCATTCAATGCTGCTGAAACTGATGTAATTGTTGAAGACATGATACAGCACTACCAACTGCTGTTTGGCTGGACAGCCCATGATCAGCAGGAAAGGACCGCCCTGTGGAACGATCTACTCCACAGGGTCAATGTTGTTGGCCTGCAGAACCACAAATATGTGCAGCTCCTGCATCATTGCTCTGACCTGCTTCGCCATGTACATCGGTGTATAGCTGCCTTATGGGGGGGCCACCTCACAACAGGGGGGAGGCAAGCCATCCATCCACCCCTCACCCATGTGGCTGAGATTCTCAGCAGCCTTGTGGCACCTTCCCACCTGCAGAACCAACAACTGGCAAGGTGCATTGTGGAGGTGGGTGCCACCAACACTCTGGCTGAGGAGCGTGCAGGTAAGGCCCCAGGGCACATCAGTATACCACTCTTGTGTATGCATCCACATCTGTACAGGTACATCATGCAAACCTGAGGTGTCATATACATAGTCTGTCACTGTGTAGTAGTAATAAACAGTTCTGCATAAGCTGTAGTATTGTGGACTTCTACTGTTGATGTACCGTAATGCTGCACTCACCCTTTATGAATGCCACAGCTGTGGCCACTGACATCAAATTTCTCACACTCTTATGTAGATCCCTCCAGGATACCACCAAGTCAGCAGCCTGTATCTGGTGAGCATGGTTCATGTTCATGCTTGACAATACACCAGGCATGTAATAGCTATGTAGCTATGGGATATTTCATGCACACATCTAACACACCTACCCATACTGCATGCTGTACATTTTCACATTCTGTTGCTGTGAAATGCACTGTATCACAGTAGAGACCATGATGGGATATCGGAAGGGTACATCAAACACATGCAAGATAACTAACATCTTGTCATTGTGAAATGTGTCCACAGGGATGAGAAGTATGGCAGGACACATGGCCTACAGTAGGGACATGTGTGAAACAACACCCCCATGGCTCTATCTGCACTCAATCAGGTTAAGTAACTGTTGCAGACATAACCCTGACCCCATAGCAATAGTGACAGCAGTGTGTGCACTCCAACGGATGTGCACATGAGTAGACCTTGCAACCATGCAGAGTTGTGGGACATGTGTAGGGCAACCCCCCCCCCCCATAGCCATGGTAAGGTCTGGTGGTTGTCAGTGTAATAGTCTTGTACTGGTCATACATGCACCGCTGATGTTGTGATCTGTAAAGCAGACATTATGCATTCACAAATGATATCTGTTCACATATCATCCCAGGTATGAGTTGCTCTAACACATAGGGGCTGTGAGCATTGGAGCTGACATAATTGACACAGTACTACATATGCAGCAATGGTTTGTACACCTGTGAGGTATGGTGCACAGTACAAGGCAGGGTGCAGAACAGGTCCACAGTAACACTTTGTACATGGGTGCAGTGTTAACAAGGGGAAGGGCCATCACCTACCAACACAGCCCATGCATCACACACATGTATACTGGTGCTAGCATGAAGTCACTATAGTTGCATTGCATGCTGTTGAGTACCATATGTAATGAATGCTGACAGAAAGGTAATGGGAGGACTGTGTGTACAAAAGTTATGCAACCTCACATGTAGGTGTGTGGGGGGTGGGGGTGTTGATTGTGTCTGTAAGTGCAGTCTGGTGGAGTGGATTGTGGTCGATGCATGTCAGAAGTGTGTGTACATGTGTGCCTGTGTGGGTTTCCATGTATGCACAGGTGATACTGGGATTGATCACATGGCAATACTTCTCCTTGGGATTGTGCTGTACATGTACATGGAGTGACACATGAGACACCAGGGCAACCTGAATAAAAAACTAGGAAATCACTCCACTGGTCACCCGCAAATAAAATATAAAGTCCGTTTTATTAAGCCATGTGTGTTAAATGTCACATGACTGATGACTCTTTTATTTAAACTTTGCATTTGTACATATCTGTTATCTGAAGAAGTCGATGAAAAGCGCTTAATAAAACGGACCTTATATTTTATTTGCGGGTGACCAGTGGAGCAATTTCCTAGTTTTTTATTCAGTTTGTGTTTTTTTTGGCTTTTCTGGTGTTTACACCAAGACAACCTGTTTGATATGTGAACACAGGACAGCTGATAGTATAACAAGGTCCGTAGAATGGAACATACATTGGGAGGGAAAGTACACACCAGGTATACACATCATATTTCCAGCAGCAGATAGATAACCAGCTACCCACATATGCAGCACTACTAATACAGTGGTGAATTACCAGAGCACATCAGTGAGTGTATACAGATATTACTGTTGTCCACATGATGAGTTGATTGTGCAGCAGATGTGGCATGGACTGAGCAAGACTGTAGTATGAGACTCCGGTGTGTGACATATGTAGTGAATGTAGCAGCCCCAACCATGTAGGGGCCATGTACACCATGACTGGACATACACAGGGTAATACTGGATGACAGCAGTGAGGCTATATACAACCTACCTACTCTACTCAAGTCAGGGAGGTGATGGAGTAACAGGTTATGTGTTGTGATCACACTTGTAGGCATGGAGAGGAAGGATATGTTAATGGGTAGTATTAATGAGTGTATGTTAGCAAGTGCCATGCAGGATGGGGAACATATGTAACTGAATGTGGGACTGTCTGTAAACTCAGGGGCAGGGAGGTAGTAAGGTGGACTGTCAGTGTGTGTGGGTGTACATGTGTGAGTGTGTGTGTGTGTGTGTGTGTGTGTGTGTGTGTGTGTGTGTGTGTGTGTGTGTGTGTGTGTGTGTATGCATGTGTAAATGTGTGCACTGTTATGCAATGCTGTACAGGTATTAAAGTGTGTGTTTGTTTCCCCCACAGGTGGCGAGGTGGGTCCGGGTCCCTCCTGCATGCAGTCTGAGGTAGGTGTCCATACAGACACCGATGATGATAATGATGGTACTGTTGAGGCACAGGTGGGGTTGTCAGACGCTAACACTGCGCCATCATTTGTCATCACCCTCCTAGCCACCCCAACCCCGCACACAGTTACAGTGCCCCTCCAAACCCAATCACATGTGGCCATAGCAGAGGGAAAGTTGGTGGTTGGTATCAGTGACCAGGAAAGTGTGGTGTCCATGCCAAATGTGTCAGGTCACAGTCAGCATAGCCAGATATCCGGCAGGGCACCACATCGGTAGATGTGCCATGGTACTCGTCGGAGGGCTACTGGCCATCATGTCCCTGGCAGAGGTGCCACAACTGGTACCACCAGGAGCATGTTTCAGGCCATAATGGAGGCACAGGCACATATGGAAATGTACACCAGACAGGGCCTGAGGCTGCAGAGGGCTTCTTTCTCATCTGTAAGTGGCAACATCCATGAACTTGCTGCTGTCCTCCGTGAACAGACCGAGGTCAAGGATAGACAGTGGGGTGAGATGGTGGGCCTCCTCGACCGTGGTATGTCTGTGCTTGAACACGTGGTGTGAGTGGTGTGATGGCCACATGGACATAGGCCAGAAACACCAGCAGCTGGCAGTCAATGTGGACATGCCAGGATGCCAAGCAGCTCCTGTAGTAACAGTACCAGCCCCAGCACACCACTGAGGGTGCTGTCTACACAACACCACAGCAGGCCTCTTGCACATGGCCCTGGCCAGTCCCAGGTGGGACATGGTTCTAGCAGACATCTGTCATCATCAGGGGAGAGTAGCACCTCAAGGTCTGTACCTGCATGTGCCCATGGAACCCCCAGCAGGCACAGTTATCATGTCCATGGCTGGAGGTGGTGAACTGCACACCCTGCCAGGTATGGTCTGCAGCTGTCCAACAACACCTGTATAGGGCAGCCACATGGCAGAACTGTGTGCATGCATACCCACACACTATGTAACCACACCTAGGGTAACCCCATACTGACACACACCACATCACCACACCCCAATCAATGAGATAAACCCCTCACCCACACACATGGTGACAAATGTATGGACCACCCTTGGTCTCTGGCAAACCAGCAACACACCCTATGCATATGATAATACCTGTGCCACATCCCTGTCATCCATAACATCGATGCAGGGACAGGCTAATATGGTTCTGATGCACACAGCAACTGTAATAGAGTGCTGCAATGTACTGCAGTGTAAGATGTTGTCAGGGGTAATGTGTAATGCATACATGTCAGGTAGTGTAGCCATCTAGCTATGATGCATTCAGCTGTTAGTAACACTGATTGATTATCTCCATAATGTTATCCATTTGTGTTGTAGGTGTACATGTGTCAGCAGGAGGATGGTCTGCACTCATATTCCACAATGGTTATGGCACTGTGGTGACAACATGGCCATGACATATCTGGTGTACAGTTGCACACATATCACAGGTTTGTATAACAGTTATTGCCTGTGCCACATTGACAGGTGACCTGCTGGTACATGTATAATCTGCACCCTTATGTCAACCCATCCACATGCACACACATCCTTACTTGGCAACACTGTGACTAGATCCCTACCTAGGTATGTAGTGCTACTGAACTGTGTGGCTTTCATTGCACACACCACACCTCGTTTAGGGTGAGGTGTGTACCAGGTTACATGTTACATGCAGAACATCCACAGACATGTACAATATGGTAATGGGGGATTTAATGTTTGTATATGGAGAATACATAGTGTGTCATGCCATCATATACACATTGACAGACACATAACAGGCAGACACACATCTTAGAGACCTGGGCGTATTGTTGCTAACTAACTAGTCTGTGTGTCCAATGTGTTACAGGTAGGCTGCACACAGCACATGTGTAACTGGTCTGTATCCTGTTATCAGTTACCTGTATGGGTGACGGTTACAGTGGTCACCAGAAAGTGGTATGTAGGACATATACCTGGTGTACTATGGTGTAATGACAGTGTACACAGCACCCACATCCCCCAATGGATATTGTACACACTGGAACCCATCATGATACTCTGACATATCCACTATCACACATTGCCTGCAATGGCAATACAACCCATTGCATATGACAACAGTGGTACCATAGGGATATGCATGCAATGCGCATGCCACAGGCATAGTATGGTGTTGAATTGTGATGCCACACCTATGGGCAGTGACACTATCTGTACTACTGTGTGGCAATGTGTAGTGTAATAGGAGCATGTGGCCTTGGAAAGGTATACCCTACAGATATCCAGACATGCACACATACACACACTTGGCAGACCTCAGTGGGATTCCCATGCCTATCGACCCATTTGTACAACACTGTTGTACTGGTACTGCAAGGCACATGTAGCTGTTAGGGAGAGGAGTGTAACAGGGTACATGTCATGTCCAATACAGCAGCGTCCACATCTGACTATGGCAATGGGAGTGGAGGTGGTTGTGAAGGCTGTTATGGAATTTCCAACTACAGGTGTACTAACACACAAACAATGCTATCCTCAGTAATGCACATGTATACGTGTCAATACTGTGGTGCATTGCTGCAGGTGGTCATAGCTGTGTACCTGGCTATTGTCCATGGAGGGATTGGATGTGTAGGGGGTGTGTGTACATTGGTATCATGCCACCTGCCGTGTGCCAGCAGGCAATCATCAGACACCACGTTAGTGACTGGCAGGGTGAGAGTGACATGCATCAGCCAATCCTCTGGGTGCCTTCTGCACATGGCCACTGAGGTGATCCAGTTGACATGTATGCAACATGTATTACAACACATGGTTAGTGTCTGTGATGAAGACCTGAACCCAGGCATGTTCAGTTGACTGTGGTAGTGTAGTGTAGGTACCCATGGCATATGGCCCATGCAGGGTGATGTCTCCTATATATGACAGGTAGTACACAGCTGGCCACACATGTCAGTGTCAATCAAGCATAGGTTATCTTTAAGTTTCCCAGTTGGATACCTGCCATCTGCACATTTGTAGAGGGACTGACAGACAACAGTTTGGCAAGTAGCTATGCAGTAGGATGAATGTGTCAACAGATGGATGTTTGACAACAATATGTATGCCATTACTACATGTTGTAAGCCCTCACTAACATGTGCTGTACAGATGGTATTCTACAGTTACACTCCACATGTCTGATTATTATCCAGTAGGGGATACATACGGTGACACAGCCCACACACCAGGAACATGACAGTGAGCCCTCAGAGTGCAGCTAAGCCCGCAGGTGTGCTTGTTGTCAGTAGTAAAGTTAGCACTCTACCCTTGCCTGGGACAGCACTGTTGACAGTAGTAATGCCATGTTACACTACATGCCAGTGTGACAGCATGTACCCTGGGTTGCTACCCCTGCATGTCACACATTCACATGGATAACAGTGCTGTGCAGGTCTCATACACTTGTGTGTCCCAGACATGACACTCAATATCCTTTGCTACTGTAATGACAGCACATAGACACATGTAATGTACATGGAAGTACATACACATATTACAGATGTCATTTCCCAGGGTTTGACATAGCCTTGTATGTTACGCAGAGATAGCCTCTGTGTAGACGATATGCCACAGAGTATAGCTGGAGGATTTCTAGACGGTCAGCATAGGCCATCTGTTTTTTGCCTGTGATTCTTATAGTGAGGTATTTCCACTGCCTTCCCAGCTGTTGCAGCTGTCTTGCAAGGTACATACCATATGGGGCATTGTTCTCTATACAGGGTGTAATGAGGGATGAGTACAGTGGGACAATTGCCCCCTTTTTTTCTGGATGTAAAGCCCTCAGTGATGAGGTGTACCACATAGAAGGATTTCCTTACTGTTGTGGCAATGTGGTTAATGAAGGTGAGACCACTGTCCACCTGTGTCCCTATGACTGTCAGCACACTTTCAGTGTTTAGTGTACTGCCACCTATGTGGTAATTCATGGCTACATGGTATTTCCAAAGGGGATAACTATACATTACTTGGCATTAAGCTTGAGCACATGGCTCTGGCCCCAAGCATCTGTTTCTGTAAAGCCATGTTGTAGATTTTACATCTGAGGAAGTCTGGTGGACGAAAACTCTTTGTATTGTGTGGCATTTATGTGATTAAACCTGCTGCTGCTTACACCTACAGGCTCGTGTTTTATTATTACCTTCTGCCTCTTTGGGTGCCTGTTGTGGTTTTATTGGTTCCACATTGTAGAATACCCACATCATTTGGGGATGCAATAATGGCTCCCAGTTTGCAGTCATCTGTGAACTTTGTTAGCCAGAGTTTCATAGTGTTGGCCTGTACTTCAGGGAAGTAGATGCCAAACAAGAGCTGTCCCAGGACCGACCCTGATGTACTCCAATTGTCACTTGTCTGGAGCAGGGATTGGACATAGCTATGTTTGCAGTCTGTGTTTCATCGGTAAGCAAGTTGGCAACCCCTTTGAGTGATGCAGGTGTTTATGGCCAGCTTTGTAAGTTTAACTAGGTCTCTAGAGTGGAGGATGTTGCCGAAGGTGTTGGCCAAGTCCAGATAGGCTTTGTGGACCATCTTACCCTCTTCCACAGCTCCGGAGACTGAATCAAAGTAGTCAATCAGGTTCAGTAGACAAGATCGGCCCTTCATGGGCCCAACCTGGGTGGGGTCCAGTGTTTGCTGGTTGCCAATGTCTTTGTTTATAAGTTGCATGATAATGCATTCCATGCCCTTGCAGATCAGGCTCGTCAGACTGATGGGATGGTAGTTCCCAGGATCCAAGGTGGATTCCCCCTTGTGGAGTGTGATAACTGTAGCTGTGCGCCACTCAGTGGGAGAGAAGCCTGAGGTGAGGCTATGATTAAACATGGCACTTAGGTGAGATGCAGCGTTATTTTGTAGTTCATGTAGTATACAGCATGGGATGTCATCTGGTCCCATGGATGCTGTATTCCTAGCAGTGGATACGTCAGTTTCCACCTGTTTGGCCATGATTACTGGAATCTGGCAACCTTTTGTTACTGAGATGGACCCTATAGGGGGTGAGAGAAGGCTGAATGTGGCACTAAATCGGTCTGCCTGGATATTGGCAAGCTCCTTTGAATCAGTATATTTAATGCCATTCTGTTGTAGCTCAGAGCAGTTCTGAGCATTGCCATTTAGATCCTAGATATAACTATAGAATGCCTTGTGGTTGTCTTTGGAATCTATGGCAATTATATTTATGTAACAAGCTGTGGTGGATTTTGAGGGATATCAGCTTCTTACTGAGGCTGGTAAGGGAGCAGTTTGCATTTTGGGATTATCCATTTTTCTGCAACAGTGTCTTCCTTCTGTTGTATTGTTTGATCATGGCATTGGAGCACATGATTGGCTTCCTTTTTTGTAGGGCAGTGATTTGGTTCTATTTCGGATGGCAAAATTCATGCATGAGTGGAAGTGCCCATACAGGGCATTAGTTTAGGATTCACCAGTTGCACTTTCAGCTCCCATCTCCATGGGTGTCATCAGGTTTGTCACTTCTGACTTGAGTAGCAAAGTGTTGGCTTTGCAGAGGGTATTTATGGAGGTTCCTTACTGGCGGTGGGGGTGGGAATTCAACAGTGATTAGCTTTTGGTCAGAACTGACCTATGAGGGGTTGACCACTGGTGTGGAGCATCTTACTCCCATGTTTGTAATGACTAGGTCTAAGATATTGGAGACCCTGATTGGACAATGGATTAGTTGATCCAAGGGGTTGGAATGTATGACTTCCAGGAACCGTTGGTAAAGGGTGGTGGTACACGAGTTGTTTTCCCTAGTTAATGGCAGAGTATTTGGAATCACCCAGTATTATGGTATTTGGTTGTATCTTAATATTGTTCAGTATGTTCATAATGGTGTAGTGAGAACCTTGGCCCATGGAGGGGGATCTGTAGCAAGCTACAATTTGGACTGCAGTCTTACCTAGTGTTAGTTGCATCTGGGGATTCTCAGATGTATTGTGTTGGACACTAGGCTGGAGGTTTGAATGACCTTGGTGAATATGGACACTCCTCCACCTGTAGTGTTTTGGTCTTGGTTTGTTCCCCAACATGTGTGATAAGGGTTGTAGGCAGGTATTACAGGTGTGCTCTCTGGAGCATTGAACCAGGTCCCAGCTACTGCATAGATATCGATGTTCCCCATTTGTAGGTGTGGCTCAAGAGAGTGCCTTTTTAGGTTTAGACTTCTAGCATTGAGTCACATTACTGTCAGTTTTGCATGATTGTATCTGTTACAGTGGTGGTTTGTCCTTTGAATCTTGCCTAGATAAGGCACTATGGGGGTGCCAAGAGCTGTAGCCAGTAACCTGAATCCCAAGGGCAACACGTGTAGACAATCTCTGCCAGAGCATCGTGGTTTGTACATCATGTTGTCCCAGCCTGACAGATACTGGATCCCCTTTGAATGACATCAGACACTTAGCCACTTGTTGAAGTCATTGCTGTGTATATGTATATGTGTGAGTATTTATATGTATATATGTACATATATATCTCCATATATGTATGTGGATATGTATATGTGCATATATCTACATAGATATGTGGATATATGTGCACACATATATGTTTACTATATGTCCAGAACATGGAGTAGAGTCCTACCTCAGTACCAATAGTCCCAACCCCGTAGTGTCAAGGGGATGTCATGGATGTATTGCGAGTATATATGTAGACTGTTGCCACTGTCATAGGGGTGTCTTAACAGACAAGATGGGTGTGGGAGGTCACATCTGCTGTAGACATGTGCACCATTGCCTATGGACAGACATCCTAGGGTCAGCATAGTACAGACCCACTGCTAGCACAGTAATGATCCTGTGGACTACAGCAGGTATATGACCACTATATATGGACAGTCTAGCACTCTGTGGTCAGTCCAGAAGTATACACATGTCCCCTTCATGTGGAACATGCGGACCACGCCTCCCAATGTGAATGTTTCTAGCCATGTACATGGGTATATCACGACAATACTGGGGTACAAATGCCCACACACTGTATGCACACACACATGCCACTCTGTCCAGACACATAATACCTGGTGCTGCTGAGTTCAGATGGCCACATACTACCCAGTAGATAATGATATACATCTGTACAGCATACCACTGCTTTGTCAGAAATGCATAACAGTTATGCTGGCCTGGCAGCAATATGTCTTGCAAATAACTGGACATAACAGCACTCCAGGTATTTAGAGTAGGCTGCTAGGCATGTCACAAAGCACTGGGAAAACTAAAGGCAGACTGCCACAACACTGGAATACATATTTTATGGGGGAATACACATGTACCTGCGATTATAGCAGGCTCGACACACAGGTCACAGCACAGCATAGCAGATGCCTGTGAGAAAATGCATACCCACATCCAATGTCAGTGCAGGCACAGCCACATATGATACACAAGCTTACCACTGGAGCAGCATGTAACATCAGATAGAATGGGACAGAGGACAATGGCATCTACCACAGTCTGTACAGAGCCTATGATTCGTAAGTGCAATACACATACAGTTGTCAATCATCCTAACTTAGGGGTCTGCAACCTGTGGATCTGGAGCCACATGTGTCTCTTCAACCCTGCTGTAGTGGCTCCTTGTACCTCTGAGGATTAATGGACACTCTATCGCACAACACACACACACACACACACACACACACACACACACACACACACACACACACACACACACACGCACACACACGCACACACACACACACACACACACACACACACACACACATCAAGCAATCCCAACACAGGAACACAATTATGGACATATGTTAGGTATTGTTCTTATACACTTTGTTATATTATATTTAGCATATCTAAATATGAAAACACATATGCTCTGATATCTTCATTGTACGAGTCAGATAGCTGTTGTGCCTCCCGATGAAATTAGTTCGGTGGGTGAGGGGTCAGGAATGGCTCTTTGGATAGTGAAGGCTGCAGACCCCTGCCCTTTGTACACAGACCACAGTACTGTACACACAAACACAGAATGTCCAAGTAATGTCCTCAGAAACACAACATGTCCAGCAGTGTGTTATCTGACTTTCTTGTTATCAGTTATGATGTCAATAACTAATGGTGTACAGACCATATGCACCATATATATATGTGGGCTTCATTTGCACAACACACGTGTGCACCTTTGCAGTCTAGAGATCAGTGTATATAACAGTGTGTTATGCCCCTGTGAGGCAGTGTATGGGGTATGCACCATAAGTATTCCAGGGTGTTACAACATGTGAGGACCACCGGTAGTAAGCTGCCTTAAGGTATGCAGATGTACATTACCATACATTTCACCTTGTGAACATTGCTGGCTTACTGCTTACTGCCATCAGTGTGATTGTGATGACTTCAGTTATGCATTGTTATGTGACAGATACCACCCACAGTGTCAACCCAGGTGTTTTCCTCCTAGGGATTGCATGCAGAGTGTATTTAGAGGTCGTTGGGCTATACATCTGCATTACATACTGTGGATAGTTTGTTATTCTGTGGCCATGCCTGTCTTTCTAGTTGTATTAATTGAAGGCCTTGGCATGGACACCAACAGAAGTGATGTTTTCGGATTACTGTAATAAATGAGAATGTTTGAATGTTTCATTACTTTGTCTGTATGTATGTCAAAGCATAATCAGCTATATGACATGGCATATACAACTGTAATAGTACACACTGAACCTTTCCTGTGTATACAAACCTGTCTGTCTTGTTACACCCTTTGACTTCTCTGTGGGTATATGTGTCAGGCAACAATTGTCTGTGGTATGGGTGATTCATACAATGTCTATCGGATGAGATTGCAACTGTAGGGATACTGGCTGTTAAGTATGGTGTGCAGCCTCTGACTATGTATCTTCCTAGACATACCTCTGTGTGTGTATGTGTAGTTACATGTCTAAATCTATACATATGTGTGTATATCTATCTATATATATATATATATATATATATATATATATATATATATATACACACAAATATATCTATATATCTATATATATATATATATATATATATATATATATATATATATATATAGATATATATATATATATATATATATATATATATATATATATATATATATATATATATATATATATATACATATATATATATATATATGTATGCATATATGTGTATCTGCATACGTGCCTGTGTATAGATATCATAGGACTGTTTATTGCTTACACATTGTACATTCACGATGGTAGCCAAACTGTACTGCATGATAAGTTATCGATACCTGCCTGACATAATACAGGTGGGATGGCTTACTGTTAACATCTTGTGGCCATGTATGGTCAGGTCCTGGTTGTGGCATTTGCAACAGTTGGTATTGTATTGCAGGGGGGATATCAATACGTGTAAGACGTATGTTGATTGAGCTCCCTCACCCCCATTAATGATGTCTGTGTTCATATATGTCTTTGTTATGTTCTCTATTATATCTATCGATACATATCTGTATATATGTATATATATATATATATATATATATATATATATATATATATATATATATACATACATTACATATATATTTCATATATATATATATATATATATATATATATATATATATATACATACATATATTGACATATATGTAGACATATTTGTACAGATGCATGCATGGAGAGAGTGAGGTATCTATATATATATATATATATATATATATATATATATATATATATATATATGTGCACACACACACACACACACACACACACACACACACACACAGACAACACACACACACACACACACACACACACACACACACACACATCTAGATGTTAAAGTACATTTTCTGTACTGTTGAATGATTGTGCTGGATGAAATGTTTCTGAAGCCATCATTTTTAAGTATAGCTGTCATAGTTTAGTGGTAATTCGTGTTATTCATGGTGTGTAGGGTCTTGGGTTTGAGCCTAGCAAAGGCTGTTTATTTTGTTGCTGGGCTGAACACGGGCCGTTGGATACAGAGTGATTAAGGCACTTTAAAGCAGTTGTAAGTGGGTTTGCACGGTTTGAGCGGAGCTAAGCACTGCTAACATCCGGTTACAGTGTCTTACACTCAGTTAGCTTCTATATTGCGTAACCTGTGTAAGCAGTGCTTACCCCCGCTCAAACCCACTTACAACTGCTCAAAAGTGCCTTAATCACTCTGTATCCAATGGGCCGTGTTCTGCCCAGCAACAAAATAAAGAACTCCTGCAAGGCTCAAACCCAGGACCCTGCCCACCATAGACAGGGTGATTTTCCACTAAGCCATGCTAGATACAAGTAAATCAGCTGTTTTCAGAAACATATCATCCAGTCCAGTCATGCAACAGTACAGAGAATTTATACCAACATCTAGATGTATGTCTGTGTAAATATATTAATATCTAAACAGATACAACATGTCTATATATGTATGTATATATATATATATATATATATATATATATATATATATATATATATATATTTCTAAAACTATATACATATATATCAATATATATGAACATATATACATGCAAATACCTACATCGATACATTTATGTGTCTACACCTATATGTTCACATATACACAGCAAGTTACATATGTGTATGCAGATATATATCTATGTAGGTATATACAGACATAGTTATATATATGTTAGCATATATATATATATATATATATATATATATATATATATATATATATATATAGGTATATATGGCCATACATCTGTAGATAGCAATGGCAGAATAACAAATACACATATGTTCACATGCACTGTTAATGGGGTTGAGACGTCCCACACACTATACGTCTTGTACGAATAGGCATCGCCCCCCACAGCTAAACACATCTGCCCTGCAATACACTACCAAGTGTTGCAGATCCCATAACCAGGACCTGACACAACAATGGCACAAGATATTATCAGTACTACATCCCACCTGTATGATGTCAGGCTGGTATTGGTAACATATCATGCAGTACAGTCTGCTTCCCATAGGAAATGTAATATGCGGAAGCCATTAACATCCCCAGGATACAGATACACAGACACAGATATGCAGATACAGATATACATAATATATATATATATATATATATATATATATATATATATATATATATATATATATGGATCTACTTCACTGGCCCTAACTTTCGATTGCCCGACACCTATTTGCCCGACCCCATTTGACCAAAATTTCATTTGACTGAAAATTCATTTGACCGACACTTCATTTGACCGACAAGTATTATTGGCAAGTAAATGTGATATGCCCCCTTCCCCACTGTAATGCAACGCTGGAGTTAGAATATATAGTTGGGGGGTGTGGGAGCACAGCCCCCCCACAATGGGGGGTGTGGGGGTTGAAGTCCCCCACTTACTTTTGTTTTACTAAGCAATATTAAAGCAAAACTAAACAATTTAATATGATAACACCCCCCTAACTATATATTCTAAATCCAGGGTCGCACTACAGTGGGGAAGGGGGCATATCCCATTTACTTGCCAATAATACTTGTCAGTCAAATGAAGTGTCGGTCAAATGAAATTTCAGTCATTTGGTGTCGGGCAAATGGGTGTTGGGCAATCGGAAGTTAGGGCAAATGAAGTAGACCCATATATATATATATATATATATATATATATATATATATATATATATATATATATATATATAGATGTGCATGTGACTACACATACACACGCAGATATATGTACAGTAAGATACATATGTAGAAGGTGCACCCATAAAAATGACAATCATTGCCTGCAACATATACCCTCAGAGAGGTCATAGGAAAACATCACACACAGGTTTGTAGAAATGGAAAACCTTTAATCATGTACTATTACAGTTCTATATGCCATGCCATATAGCTGTTCAGACACTGACAACCATATAAACAGAGTTATGCAACTGTGAAACACTTACACTAATACAGTAGTTTGGAAAGGTTCACAACTATTGCTGTCCAGGCCAAGCCCTTCAAATTGTACAATAGTGAAGACAAACTGGGCCACGGGATACCAAACCATCAACAGTATGTAATGCAGGTGTATAGTTCAGCAGCCTCTATCTACACTCTGAATAAGCTCAGTAGGTGGTAAGGATGTCATGTGACCACATGGGTTGTAACTGCTACATAACAAGGGATAACTGACACCATCACAAGCACACCAACAAACAGAAGTTTGTATGGCAGGGGGCAGTATGCTTGCATTAACCCAATTCATGTAAGTAATGTAAATATAGGTGAAGTATATGGTACTGTACATCCAGATACCTTAAGGCAGCTCACCCCTGATACCTCCACATTTTGTAACAGCCTAGTTCATTTATGGTGCTCTCCCCCTAGACTCAATAATACAAGCCCATATACCACTGTTACATACACTGGCCTCTGCAGTGCATAAGGGCACACATGTATTGTGTAGGTGTCGCCCACACATATATGGCCCCAGCCCTACCATATATGTGGGGGATACAACAGCAGTGGACTAATGGCAGCAATGGCAGTGTGATATACTCACAGCCCACTACAGAACAACCCCTGACAGCATGACATATGTGCAAAACTTGGTATGTAGGTGGAGGACAGAGGCTGGAACACAGGCACATATGTGGACAACTGTTGCCATACACTAAGCAAGTTGCTGGTGTTACAGAACAGTCTGCAACATACCCTTAGTCAGGGAATTGAGGTTCGAAACAGAAATGGATGTAGCCATGTACAGATAGCACTCAACACACACACTACCAGTATAATATCTGACACAGGACCTGTGTGATGGACAGACAAAACATGAGAGGCATACCTCTGTCCAGGAAGAGGATAGGCCCACAGTTGTGAGCAATGCAGACAGACTGCATTCCAAGGTAAACCATTATGTACCCACACACCCTGTAACACCAGTACTATACAAAATATAACACAACTCTACTCACAGTCTGTCTGTAGTTCATGATCCTCCTACAAATATGTGGCTGCCCTGGGTGTGCCACTTCTTCTGTAAGAGGTATTGCTACCTGCTTTCGGTAACACTGATGCCCACACACAGGAAGCATGTACATCACACAGGAAATGTAAAGGGACCACACCCACATGATGAAGGGATTTATAGTGGGTGGTTGCCATGACAGTGGTAACTGAAAGTAGTACACATGTGTAATCATATATATATATATATATATATATATATATATATATATATATATATGTATATATGGCTATCTGGATAAGTATATGTACATATATTTCCACCATATGTCCTGGACATGGAGTGTAGCCCTACCTCAGCCCCTATAGTCCCAAAGTCGTAGTGCAAGGAGATGTCAGGTATGTATAGCAGGTATGTTAGTAGGCTATTGCTACTGTCATTGAGATTGTCTTCACAGACATGGCGTGTGTGGGAGGTCACATCTGCTTATAACACGTGTGCTATTGGCTACTGACAGACATCCTAAGGACATCATTGTACAGTACCGCTTCTAGCACGTAATGCCACTGTGAACTGCAGCAGAGATATTGGCCAATATATGTTGAAATTCTGATGCACTCTGTACAGTCCAGAGGTATACACATAAGCCCTTAGTGCAAAACATGTGTACCATGCCTGACAATATGGATGTAGACAGCCATGTAGATGGTATAATACATAACGACTAGTATACATTTGCCACCATAAGTTATACATTCACACACCCTTGTCTGGCCTGACACATAATGACCACTGGTACAGGTGTGCCATGGCCACATACTACCCACTAGATATTGACATACATCTGTACAGCATCCCACTGCTCTGTCTGACATACATGGCTGTTAAGGGAGGCCCGGCAGCAGTACATCTGGCAAGTGTCTGCACATGACATCTCACTGGGTAAGTACACTAAGCTGCTAGGCATGTAACAATGCACTGTGCAGGCTGCAGGCAGACTGGCTCAGCACTGGCCTATATCTCCTATGGGGGAATGCACATGTGCCTGCATATAGCAGGCTCAACAGGTATGTCACAGCACAGGGTAAGATACACCTGTGTGAAAGTACATAATCACAACCAATGTGAACACAGCCACAACCACATATGGTAAGCTAGCATAATATTACAGTATATGGACTATCTGTTCTATACGATCCTCATATGTGCCACTCAAAGACTGACCCTACATATACTGGGCTGCTACACAGTTTGGTCTGATGGCTGTCTGTGGTATAGGACACATGTGTGTATGGCCCTACAAACATGTACATCAATACAGTACCATACAGTGGAGTAGCATATGACATCAGATATGAGGGGAACTAGAACAATGACATCTACCACAGTCTGTACTCAGGCTAAAGTACATATTAACAATACGCACACTGTTGACATTCACCATAAGTACACAGACCTCAGTACTGTACAAACATCCACAGAATGTCCAGGTTATGTCATGAAATATAACCCCTACTGTACATAACATGTGAAGCAATTGGATATATCACTGGCTTATCAGATATGATGACACTAATTATGGTGTACAGCACATATGCACCACTTTATGCACGACATATGTACAAAGGTTGACAGAGGTGTGGTTGGAAGCACATACACAGGGCCAGTAATGACATGTTGCTGTGATAACCTCATACATTTACTGTTGTAACAGGGTTTGTTGCAACATATATCCTATGAGGGATATGACGTCAGTAACTATCACAGCTTTCACCATCTACAGACTGCAATCCTCACACTACCTTCTGCAGTCCACAGATAGATGCTCCATGGGAAAAACATGAAACCAAAGACACAACACTGCCCAGTCTGCAGATGACCCTGCAGATGGGGATTCCTCATAAACATGGAACTGACATGACAGGTATTGAGACATGTAGAACAGCCATATCCACACACACACTGTTAAACCAACATTACTCCAAATGCAGTATAGCAGCACTTACAGTCTGTAGTCAGGTGAGGCACATCCCCCTCCTGTTTGTTGCCCTCTTTCCACAGTGTATGTTGTTAGAGGTAAATCACCAATCCATCTGAGATGCTGTTTGCCAAACGACAGATCTAGTTCCTGCTCACAGTGAATGAAAAGGGCCAACACCAACATGATGTTCCTAGATATTGGAGTGTGTTTCCATGCAATTGGCTATGGGAATGTTACCACAGCTGTTCCACATGTAATCAGCTAGGGGAGAGCTGCAATTCATGCAGAGGCCATCAGCTGATCATGAGCATCACTTAAAATACACATGCTGCTTCCAAGCAAAGTAGGTATAGGTCTCCACATCCACCAGAGAGGGGGTGAGAGAGGCAGACAGAGGCAAAAACAAGTCAGGGAGGGTGGAAGAGTAAAACTAAAGCATGTTTGTGTCACACACCTACCAGCACATGATATCAAACCCCTGACAACTATGTAGTGCTATCACACTTCGATGCAATTATTGGATGCTCCACATGGGTTACCTGTTGTGAAGCACTCAGAACATATATGTGATGGTGAGTGACATCTGCAACAGGGACATGGTAGCTATACGGTAGGTGACGTACACATGCCTGTCCGCATGAACAGGTGCCAGGGTCAAAACAGCCACACTCTCACAGGGACACACACACATTGACACACTTGGCAAGGCCAGGAGTACAACTCATCAGTAGTGGTATTGCCACAACACATCACTGTGCAGGTATCACATGCACCATACGGGTCATACGGAGGTTGTATGGGCAAAGGGTAGGTGGAGGTGTCTGACATCAGACAGCATGCTTCAGTATGCCCATGGGGGCTGTAGTGAGTGTGGATGTGAACATACACACTATACAACACACACACAAACACACAGGGTGCCAGTACTGACATGTATGGGTGCACATCTGCATGGGTGGGTGGTGGTCGACTGTGTCAGCAGGCTATACAAGGGTAGGCAATGGGTATACCTTGGCATCAGGCCACATGACAATGGTCTGCATTTTGGCTCAGGGCTGTAGTTTCTGCATTTTTCCACACCAGTGGGTATTGTATCCCCCATCCAGTCACCTGGGTGACTATTGTGTGTGGCCAATACTGTGCATCACTTGCCATGTATGTGTTCCTTAGTCCATGACATGGACGGTATCTGGGATGAGCACACCTCCCACATGCATGTACAGTGACATGTGGAAATGTACCTGGGATGTCTGGCCCATGTTGTGAACACAGATTATCATCAGATGTGCCAGTCTTGCCCATTTGTGGCAGGAACTGGTAATGGCCAGCAGGTCTACCCTGCACCTACATTGATAGCATACTAACAGCATTCCCTGGTGTCAGTGACATCTGTCCATACAGGGCATGTTGTCAGGCATGGTATGTCCATTGTGGGTCACATGTGATGGCACCACAGGTGGTGCAGGTGTCCATTGGGGAACATGGGGGAGGTGCACTGTCTGCATGTATGTGCATATTGGACAGATGGACAGGGTGACATGCCTTCTGTAGCCCTCTGCTATCACTCCATAGTTACTATCAGTGGCCAATACGTACTGTACTGCCCACATATTTGCTGTTGCCTTGGCATGTGTGTGTGTGTGTATGAGACATGGGTTGAGAGTGTGCTCTGGGTAATGCTGGGGTTGCTAACTGTGATTGCCTGGCCTTGATGTCACATGTATGGATATGGCTTTGCACTCCAGCCTCTCAGCTATTTCACATCTGTTATTCCTGTACTGTGGACATTGTGATATATAGTATGGCCACCATATAAGAAATATGCAAAACCCACTCCACGCTGGCCACACACTCACAACCACCTCTACACAGCAGACAAGTTACAAACACACACACACGCACACCTGTCATGTCTGGGAGTAGAACCCCTATCTAACTAGTTTATTACACTACAGCACTATGCAGTTATAGTATGCTCCATGGACATTACTGGAGTACTCTTTCCCCAAAGGTGTATTTCACAATGAATGACATCAGCAGGATTGCCAAAGGTAGGGCATTTGAAATGTACTGCAAGTGACTAGCCTAAAATGCCTTGCTCCCTATACAGATAGTGACACACACACAAAACATCCACAACCAACATGTGTGGGTATAGAACCCCTAACAGAAGTCTATATCATACTACAGCATGGAACTGTTATAGGACACACCACGAGGATTACTAAAGAGCTTCTTCCCCAAAGGTGTATTTCACAATGAATGACATCAGCAGGATTGCCAAAACAGGGCATTTGAAATGTACTCTGTGTGACTAGCCTAAAATGCATTGTTCCCTACACAGACAGTGACACACACACAAAACATCCACAACCAACATGTGTGAGTATAGAACCTCTAATAGAGGTCTATATCACACTACAGCATGGAGCTGTTATAGGACACACCACAGGGATTACTAGAAAACTCCTTCCCCAAAGGTATATTTCACAAGGAATGACATCAGCAGGATTGCCAAAGTAGGCCATTTGTAATGTACTGTGCGTGACTAGCCTAAAATACATTGCTCCCTACACAGACAGTGACACACACAAAACATCCAGAACAGCCATGGGTGGTGATGGAACCCTACCATGGTTCTAAATCACACTACAGCAGTACGCAGTTACAGGACGCACTACAGAGATTACTGGGCTACAACCTTCCCAGAGGTATATTTTTAAGTGGGTGACATCAGTAGCCTTACCAAAATTAGTATATGAATTGTAAGGAGTGTGAGTACCCTAAACCGCATTGCTCTCTACACAGACAGGGTCTGGCATATACACACACACACACACACACACACACACACACACACACACACACACACACACACACACACACACACACTTGTCATGTCTAGGATAAGAATACCTACCTAATTATCACAGTTACAGGATGTGCTACAGAGATGACTGGGCACACTAGAGCAGTACACAGTTACAGGATGTGCTAAGGAAATTATTGGGCTACACCCTTCCCAGAGGTGTATTTCTAGGTGGGTGACATCAGCAGCCTTGCCAAAGTTGAGTATATGAATTGTAAGGAGTGTGAGTACCCTAAAAAGCATTGCTCTCTACACAGTCAGAGACAGACAGACAGACATACACACAAACACACACTCACAATTGATAAGTCTGGGGTCAGAATTCCTACCTAACTAGTTTATCACACTACAGCAGTACACAGTTTTGGGACACGCCACAAAGATTACTGGGCTACAACTCTCCCAAAGGTGTTATTTCGCATTGGATGACCTCAGCAGGCTTGTCATAGTAGGGCTATGGGGAGGGCAGTGTATGCATGGGCCATAGCCCATTTCATGTAGGGGTTGACACGCCACATGCAGCCACACATGAAGTCATATGTCACAGGTACCTGTATACAGCTACTAGATGACTTCTTCCTTGTACAGTCATGTTGCACAGCTGGCACGTGCACCACATAGTCTGTAATGCTGACAGGTACTGGTGGCTAGTATTTGCAGTGAGTGACATCTGCACCTCATGTGTTTGCGGCCCTTTAGCTGTGTGCTGGGTGGGACAGGCCTGGATGGCTCCTTGTCAGGTTTACCCTCTTTCACACATCTATGTCCATCTACCATTGGCTTATTATAGTGTATTGTCCTTACATATATGTCTGTATTCCTATCCACTGTGCGTGCAAGGCATGAGTGGTGCATACTGACAAGTGTCTTCACTAACAACTGCAACTGCCAGATATGTCTGATCCACTGGTGTATGCAGACATGGCCTTCATGTGTTTTTTCTCTAAGTGTGTGAGCATGCTCAGTATGGCCGTCTGTACTGCATGTGTGGATCAAGTCCAGGTAGTGTGAACTGCAATGCTGACCTTTGTGTTGTACACTGACAGGTGGCATGCTGTGTCTGCAGGTTATCCATCGATCATTTGGCATTGACTGTTGTTACACTTCTACATAGTGGGGGGGACACCTGACTATTTCTAAATTTCTACACAGGATTGGGGGGCACACTTGACTGTTACTTACTATATTTCTATGTAGGATGGGGGAGGGCACACCTGACTATTTCTACATTTCTACACAGGATTGGGGGGACACACCTAACTGTTACTATATGTCTACGGAGGATGGGGGGGGGACACCTGACACGTACACATTTGCTAGGACTGTACTGGTATGTCAGGTACTCCATTTCTGTCTGTAGTCTTACCTATCGTGCTGGCTAGAGGCATACCAGTGTACTACAGTTCTTAGCTTTTAATTACCTACATATTACTCTCTGACTTCCTAGCCTTCACAACTGACATCTCGCTGCCTGGCCTGCTGTAGTCTGTCTGTGTAGGCCTGGGAGGCCTGGGGTGGAGGTTACCCATAATCCTCATTCAGAGGCCACAATACAGCATTTGTTTGTGTTTGTCTACACCTGTCCTGCTGGCTGTGACTGTTGTTGGGTATGTGATCCCCCCCTCAATGGTATGTGTGAATCACTTTGTGGGTGCCCCAGTATTGAGAGTGGTGCTGCAGGACTGCCTATGTCGGATGCACATAGTACACTCCATACACATGGTTAGGCACAGGTAGTGTAATGTTTGGCATCCCTTTTACTGTATGTGAGAGTCAGAGAGAGGTGTTATTCCCTGGGTCCCTCCCGTGTCAGTGTATGTGCTATGCATTGCCTCTTTGCCAAGGCCAGGGCATACTGGGCATGCCTCCTTCTGCTTACTGGGGCAGGCTCAGGTTGTTCCTCCTCTGAGTCACTCTGTGCCTGTGCAGGCCTTGGCAATGGTGGGGGGCTGTGTGACCCTGCCCCATGCTGTTCCTGCTGCAGCTGTTTCCGCAGGATCATATTGTGTAGCATGGCACATACAAGGACAATTTGGGTACATGTAGTTGGTGAGTACTGCAAGGTTCCACCGGATGTGTCCAGGCACCAGAACCATGACTTGAGCATCCCAAACACATGCTCTTTTATGATTTTTGTTTGTGCGTGTGCCTCATCATGGAGTTCTTGTTCAGGTATGTGTGCATTTCTGATAGGTGTCATCAGCCATCGCTCCAGTGTGTATCCAGCATCCCCCACTAGGTGACCGTGTGGGATGTCCCCATTGGCAAATCTCTGGTACAGCTATGTCAGATGCCAGATGTGGGAATAGTGATAGCTTCCAGGGCAGCCAGCACACACATTCATTATTATGCCCTGGTCATCACACACAACCTGGCAATTGATGGAGGGGAAGCCCTTGTGGTTGATGTAGACCCTACCCTGCTCACCGGGTGGTGCTTTGATGCATATGTGTGTACAGTCTATTGCACTCACTACCTTAGGGTATTCTGCTATTTTGGTGGAAGAGACACATATTGCTGGCCAACGCCTCATGGGTGTTGGGGAAATATAAATGCTCACCGACATGTGCTGACATGGCATCCATGAACTGGTGGAGTACCCTGGATGCTGATGCCTGTGAAATCCCCATCATATCCCCAGTTGACCTTTGGAAGGTAACTGTAGCTAGTATTCTTAGGCCTACACATACCTTGGTTTCCACTGGGATGGGTTCCCCTCTGTTAGTTCTGTGTGTGAGACGTGGCCGGCACAGCTCAACAATTTTCTGTAGGAGGTCCCTGTCTACGGGTCTATATTAGTAACTCAAACGCTTACCTTATCAAATCCGTAAACACCAACTCATCCTTATCGAAAAGTGAAAACATCGAACGATCAGAAGAGCGAAACCGGAAATGTCAAATCGTCATGGTTGGCCTTCTGCGTTATATTTCCATAAGGTAAGTGTGCGATAGTTACGGACCTTAGGGTTAGGGTGCGGGTTAAATTAAGTGCATACTTCGTGGTATATGTAAGATTTAGTGTAGAGTTAGAAGTAGGGTTTAGTTTAGGATTAGAAGTAGGGTTTTGATTAGTGTATGTATGTGGTTTATTTAGTTTGTTTGTGTAGGTAGTATGTAGCGGGCGGTGGGGTGAGCCAAGTATGACAGTTCGATATTTTGAATTTTGTGGTTTAGGGCATTTGGTGTTTATGCTGTTCAATGAGGATGGGTCGACGTTTAGGGATTCGATAAGGTAAGCATTCATATTTATAATATAGACCCTGTCCACCCTATAGCGCTCCACTATCTCCAGCTCATGTAGCCCTTGGTAGGTTATCCTGGGTCTGTACCCTCTTCTCCGTCTCCTCACTGTGGGTTGCTCTGCAGCATTCACATCCTCACCACCCTCAGCCTCTTCCACAAGTTGTATGATAGCTATTGCAGCCCCTAACATTTTGCTGTTGTGAGTGTTAAAAGTTCCCCGCTTGTTTACACTGGTGGTGTAGAGTGTGGAAAAAAACAGAGGGGTAGGTGTTTGCATAGTTTATAGTAGTGTTCTGGGCTGGTCTAGTCTGCTACCTGTGTAAGTGGCTGGTTCTGATACTTTTTACTTGGCAGCTAAGCTAGTAATCTTTGATTACCTTCCTACTGCTGTTTTCCCTTCCCATTGCCCTTCTGTTTAAGCCCGGGGGCACGCTGCACAAACAGAGTACTCAAATGTGCACACTGCTGCTATTTCCTGGTTTAACTTCTTTTTTCTTCCTGTAAAACCTGGTGTGTGGTGCACACACCGGCTTACACTTTGTAAAGTGTGCTAGGCAGGTTTAGACACACTCCCTAGCTGTGCTAAGCTAGGAGCAAACCTGAGCCACAGGGCTCCAATCCGCTTACAGTATGCCTGACACACCCCCCATGATGTCACCTACCTCCTAGGCTTGCACCCAGCTATTCCTACTCTTACACTGTTGGGACCTGACTCACATGCTGAGGAAAACTGGGATTCACTATCCTTCCCCTCATTTGCATAGGATTGTCTGCTAATGCATAGTTACATGTGCCACACTGAGCCTTCCCCCTTAGCAACCACTACTCACTGGCTAGGTTGCCTTCTGCCTGCCATTGACTTGCATGGCAGAATACTGATTTTAGTTAGAATGCTTATTTTAGGTTTATTTTATTATTTTCCCCCAATCTCATTTGCGCACCACTGCCCTATGCTTAAACAGCCGAGATCGGCTAAAAAAATAAAAGTTGATTTTTGTATTTTTTGTATTGTTTGCAATGCCAATGGCCTTATACTTGGCCATTGGCATGCTTCCTCAATGATATGCAGCCTTTATTTGGAGCTGTCATAGCTCCGTTTTGAATTTTGCAGAAATGTACTTGGTTACTAACCAAGTACATATCTGCAGATAGCACTAGTCTTGCACAGACTGTTGCAAGCTTCCTGGATTGCAAAATCACCTCATTTGCATGGATTTCACCTGCAAATGGGGTGATTTGCATGCCACGGCTTAGTCTGTGCAAGATTAGAGCAGGTGTGCCCGTGCACGCCCCTACAGGCTGTTCCTGGATCGCACGGCAGACATATTGCCTGCGTGAGCTCCTGCACCAATCTTGCACTCCGTGCAAGCTTTTGAAAATCCGGGGGCTGCCAGATAGAAAGCACACACTTCTGCCTGCTCTCAATAATACAAGTTAATCTAACCAAATCACTTGTGGCTACTATATCAATTCGAATCACAAAGCCTTAAGGAACATAAGGGGATTTGTAAAGTTACTTACCAGACCTTTAGTTTCTGGAAAAACTCATTTGGATGAATAATTCTTCAAAACAAAGTGGCACAGTGGTGATCCTTGTTACATGTGCTTGGGCCTTCCAATCTTCAAGATTTGCCTAATCAAATAAACAAAGAAAAATCCACTCTAACCAAAATGGAACAAATGGAGCAACAAACTACTAAGACTAGATTCTCTCTAATTAATTCTCCAGAAAAAGAAGCCTCTTCAAAAATACAAAAAACAAATAAACTACAATCTGATGCAGCTAAACAGACTCAAAAAGTTAAAAATGAACAGCCACTCACACTAGAAGACCTCAAAGAGGCTCTAATCCCCCTTAAGTCAGAAATACAAACATTCTCTACAAAGCTAACAGCATTTGGAAACAATCTGGAACACATGATGACAAGAATAGAGCAAAATGAAGCCAAAATACTAAATAATGAGATGAAAATACAAGAACTACAAAAAGAGGCCTCAGACAGAGACTCCATCATCACAGAAATGAAACAGAAAATTATTGACCTGGAAGCAAGAGCTAGACAAAATAATATCTTAATTGGAGGAATACCGGAGAAATATGATCAACCACAGCTACTTGGAATTGCAAAAGAAATCATTGACAATGTACTGGAAAATAAAGATATATCTAAAAAGACTGAAATTGAGAGAATACATAAAGCACTTATGAAAGCCCAAATATCTGATACTCCGAGACAAGTATATGCTAGAATCCTAAATGCTGATCATGCACAATCTATAATTGTAAATGCCAAAAAAAAAAGAAGAGCATCACATGGAATGGCTACAGAATAATCATAGCACAAGATTTACTGCTTCCAATTAAGCAATCAAGACAAGCCTTATCTCCCTTTTGTAGCTACCTGTTAAATAAAAATATTAAATTTCAAATGAAATATCCGGCTACCCTCTGCTTCCAACAAAATAGTGTTAACTATTCGATAAAAACTGTACAAGAAGCCAAATCAACGTTTTCAAGTGTTTTTAAAGAAATACCTTCAAATACAGCCTAATTTCTACTTTCCAGTTAAATCTTGTCTAACGATGGGCTTCCGATACACACTGCTGCTGTTTTAATGTAACAAATAATGCCATAAATCAGATCAAAGCGTAACCTCACTCAGCATTTCAAAATTCCATTCTTGGGCCTAGTCTACAATGCAAATGCTCAAACTCTACCCTTTGACCTTGCAAATTACTTCTAGGTTAAATATCATTTCAGCCCAACATTAATGGATTCGGAACTACAGTATCCCACTTAAAACAATGTGCAAAAAAAAAAAAATAGAAAAAAGAAAATATGGGAAAGAGAAGAAAATAAATCTGCCTCACACTCCTCACGAATGATGAATCAAATTAGAATGGATGCTTAACTCAAACATTATAGTTAATTTAACCTACCTTAAGTAACTTCATAATAATTACAATACATCACTACTTTCGTATACGAAAAGAGTTTTGCCAGGATATAAATAATGTAAGCATCGCACACTTGATCATTCACCACATAAAGTCTTTAGCGATGACTATAGCATACCCTTAAACTATCCTGGTATCAAGCCATTCTTGCTTAAAGTGCATACAATCAATGAAGATAATTGTTCAAAATGCCGACAGCTTGGAAGAGACACTGTTCACAATGTTGGTCCTCAGTGGCGGCTGGTGACTTCAAATCACAGGGCTGCAGGAGATGCTGAATGGGTGGGGTCAAAGGGAAGGGGTGTGGTCAACCATAAAGGGGAGGAGCTATGCACAAAACCACAAAAAACTAACTTTAATTAAATACATTGCCCTGGGTGGCAAACCATCATTATGAAAGTCCAATCAAGACAAAAATAAGTGTAGAAGAATAAAAATATTTCAATGCATTGGCTGCATGACAGCTTACTTAATATCTAGATGGAAACAAAAGGTTGTGAGGCATGAAAAATAAATTACTTTTAAATACATTACTGGAATGCCAGTCAAAATTAAGTATAAGAAAAACAGAAGCACTCAACTCAAACCACTTCTCCTTGCACTGCAGTTCTAATTATAATATATTCAGCTTTATTAAAGTACCAAGCAACATGCTGAAAGTAGAAATCTATGTGATGCCCCCACTTGTAAAAATGTTTCTTATCCAAAAAGACCTGCTGCCTGACAACTTGTTTCATGGGGAAAACATGATAAAAGTAAAAATGAAAAGCAAACAAGAAACAAGCTCAAGATACATTGCTTAAAGGATTACTGTACAGGTTATGGACCACACATGATTGGCATTCTGTTTAGTTTACGGGTAAAGTCTGTAGAGATGACTGGAAGTCTCCAACAAGTGTAATGAGCTTTTAAAATAATGGAATCCTGTCCTTTAATACCCAAGGCTTATACATTATCTAGTCAAGTATTCTCTGCATGGCAACAACAGAAAGGCTTTCAATGTTGGCAATTCTTTAACAGTATGCTTATTAAAGCTTACTTGCATCTTACGATGTCAGACAAGCTTACCTTATGGTCATTAAAGCATTGCTACTTAAACACAGAGCAACAGGCACTTTGAGTAATAAGCATAAATCTGAGTAATAAGCATAAATCAACAGTACAAAAATATGACAGAAACCAGACCATTCTGCAAAATCAAGGACAGATGAAAAGCCACTGTAGTACTTATGCAGTGTGTCCTCCCCATCCAAGGTAGATACAACTACTCCTTGCCTTGCTTGGACACATCCAGAGTCACTACATGGGGAGTGTGCAACAAGCATGTCACAATTTGAAATCTCTCTGGCTGACTGTGATGGCCCTGACACATTTGTCATACCTCTCAACCTCAAGAGCAAGAAATCTGGACAAAGCCATACACAGAAGTGGGACAAAGGCACAACAATAAGGACAATTTTTAAATATTGCTCTAATAAACTTAGAAAGATAATAGAATAGGTCTTGCATTAGTATGAATATTCTGAAGGGTATAAAATCTGAAACTCAAATGTCTGTCATTTTTTAACTTCAGTCTTTAGTGATTTGTCACTAATTTGCCAAAAAACACAATTTTAAGAAAAATCCACCAAAAATTTGATGCAAAATATAAAATAGATACACAATACAGCTTCTACCTGTCAAAGAAGGGACACTTTAATATTAGTACTGCTACCTTGAGCAGCTGACAAAATAAAAGAATCTACATGCATTTCAAGTAATCTATAACTTTGATTATTACAGTTATTTCTTAATTGTAAACCCTCCATGTTTTCTTCCAAAATTGCTATTTTGCAGAGGGATTATTAGGGGAAGAGCAACATTTTGAGCCAAAATTGGGGACAGTTGAGAGGTTGGCTATGCCTAATTCTATAAAGCAATTTATTTGCATGTACCTCTCAACCTGTTAATGCAGTAAATCTGAACAAGGCCAAATATATTGGGGGCACATATAAACAGTACTAAAATTGCTCTTGTATAAATTGAGACAGTTGATAGAACGGCTCTTACTTTAACATGCATTTTATGAAGGTTATGAAGTCTGAAACTTATTATTTAGTGACTTCTGGCAAATCATTTAGGAATTAAAACTACAAATTTTATGAACAACAAACCAAAAATAAGAAGCAAAAATCTATTCATTCTTTGAAAATCTGGACAGTTGGGAGGTATAGTTCAGCTGGGCCTGTCTGAGTTTGCTGCCCTTCCCCCCCCGACAAAATAATGGTTGAACTGGAGCCTCTGCAGCCATTCCAATTAACCATTACTTGGCTATTTCACTCCATTTACCATAAACACTAATGTGCATACTGCTTTACTTCAATGATTGGACTTCATTTGAAAGTTTTATTTTGTATTTTACAGCACAAACATTAAGTCATCTGTTAAACAAAGCAATGCAGTCTCACAATGAAAACTTAGCATTAAAACTTCTCTGCCCTTGAAACTCACATTCATTGAAACAGCATTGAAACCCACATTCAAAGAAAATACATTTTGCCAGTGGCAGATAAAGATTAATTTTGGGCTGTTTTCAATCATAGGCCCCATGCATATGAAACATACATGTGTTCTTTGATACACCTTCCTCATTGTACTAAAATCATATTCCTTGTACAATACAGTACACTTGTTAGAGGGTGTTTTAAATTTGTTTTGAACATTTTTCCAGTAAGCAATGAAACAAAACATATGCACCCATAATGGCAAAACTGCCCAGTTGAGAACATTTATCATAAAAAAGTCTACTCAGACTTCCACAGTCCACCATTATTAGTAAATATACACAATTCTACAGTCCACCATTATTAGTAAATATGCACAATTCCACAGTCCACCATTATTAGTAAATGCACAATTCTACAGTCCACCATTATCAGTAAATATGCACAATTCTACAGTGCACCTTTATCAATAAATATGCACAATTCTACAGTCCATATTCAGTGAATTCAGTTCTTGCTATAGCTGTCAACCTTAGCACAAAAACCTGGACGAAGCCAATAATGGGGGAATACAGTCCCAAAAATAGGGACAAATTTAAAATATTCATCTTATAAACTTAGAAAATTGCTAGGAAAAAGGTTGTGCTACTATGTATTCTGAAGAACATGAAGTTTGAAATTCAAATGCCGGTCAATTTTACTGGACAGAACAAAACAATTTTCAGCAGAGACGAGGGATTAATACTGCAGACACATCTTTGTAAAATGGCAGGGCACCAGAGGAAATCCACACAAACACAGGAGGAGATGCAGACTCCACACAGAAGCCACCTCAACCAAGAATCAAACCAGAAAACCTATAGCTGTGAGGCAGCAATACTACCACTGCACCATCAAATCTGCAAGGAATTAAGCATTCAGAAACCTGAAGTCTGAAATTCAAATGCCTGTCAATTTTATTTAACATTTGTTAATCAGGACAGTCTGACTTGGAACAAAAAAACAATTTTCAGCAGAGGCCCAGGAAGAAATAATGCAGACATGTCTTTGTAACATGGGAGGACACAAAAGCAAACCCACACAAACAAAGGGAGAAGATACGGACCCCACAAAGAAGGAACCCCAGCCAAGAATCAAACCTGAGAACCTGCAGCTGTGAGGCAACAATGCTACTACTACACCATCAAATATCAAGCATTGCAACATTTACAAACCACAGATATTATGAGGAACAGCTCAGATCAAATATGAGGCAAAATCTGCAATTTTAATGGTGGTGGGTAGGGAACTCAAGTCTTTAACACCTGCATACAGGGTACAGGGTTCAAGCCTGAGGTATTCCCTACCACACCACCATGAGCTCCTGGGCATTTTCTCACACACACACACATACACACTTTTTCTTCCCTAACACAAAACACAATGCCTAATATATAGAACATTCCAATAGTTAATCCATTTGGAAAACAACCTAGTACTTCCAAAGCTTCACATTACCACCCAATACTCATCCTCCAAAGCCTCACATTACCAGCCAATACTTATCCACCAAAGCCTCACATTACCACCAAATACCCATCCTCTAAACTACATGGTTTCTTATCTGGGCACAGTACACTGACTGCAATATGTACTCAAAGATTAAATCCTCTTTGTTATGGGCAAATAACAACTCACAGGAGCCATTTTGTCATGCTATCAAAAGCATTCAGTAGCTGATCTCAACATCAGCCTTGATGGCGCATCCCTGGCTCAACAATTTCTTACTAAATCACCACATTAGTGTCAGTGTGCAGTCCTCCTTCTCTGCCTCTCTAGTTTCCAGAAAGGAATCGCTCAAGGCTCCTTACTTACCCCTCTCCTCTTTTTGATCTATGTGATCAAACCTCCCATAGGCCTTCCTCCCCTTCACATATTACATTATGCAAATGGCATGCTGGTATACCATTCTCTACCAATACTATAAAAAGAACTACAGTTAGACATCTTTGCACTCATCCAATGGCCCAACAACAAAAAACTCTTGCTTAGCTCCTTCAAAACAAAAACATACTTTCTGGAAACAAAGACATGCTCTCCAAAACTTCATTGCCATGGCAACTCAGAGCCCATAAAACCTCCACCATACAAATATAAACTTTTAAATATCTGGTTCCCTAGTTAGACCCATCCCTTACCTCCACTCTGCATCTTGACATCACAAGGAAAAAGATTAATTTAATCGTATTTTGGTCTTATACAATATTCTCTTTCTCTACAAATTCAAAGGTAGATATGCTGCTATCTATGCAACGGCTTTTGCTGCATTCAAGGATTCTTTATCATATATAAAAAATTAACTCACCTGTTGTCGTTGATTCCTGGAATTTCCACTGGCACTAGCAGCAATAAAATCCACGGTTCCACCGTCCACCACAGACTAGTCGCCTAAATAAAATAAAATAATAAACTAAACCTAAACTAAACTGTTTTGAGCCAAAAAAAAAATTAAAAATGTTTTAACTAAGCTAAGCTGATCAAAGAAAGACAAAGTCCAGTTCCAACCAATGCAAACTGACTGAATGATTCTCGCTCTTTTCCCAGCACATAAAGCCCGAAGAGAGCGAGAACCAATCAGCAGCATTTGCCCAGCAAGCACGTCATGACGCGGCTCGCGGACGCAGTCGAACCCTTCCATATCTATGCGTTTGTGAGTCAACCGCATAGATTTCTGAAGTTCTGGGCATCAGAATGATGCCTTCTTTGCTTCTCCGGGCTGCAATGTAAACATTGCAGCAACCCGGCAAGAATTTAGAAAAAAAAAAAAAAAAACGCTGTTGCGTTTGAAGCGCCAAGAATTATAAGCATAATTCGAGTCGCGAACTCGAAATTTACGTGTTTTTAGTACAAAATCAGATTTATTTTATTTTTTTAACATAAAAAACTAAATAAACAACTCAGCTGTGTAGCTGAGGGGGCTGCAGTCCGGCAGCCCGATGCCACGAGCCGCCCCTGTTGGTCCTTCCCTATTAAACCAGGTGACTGTATAAGCAAACGCTCTTAAAAAAAAAAAAAAATGACAACACTCATAATTACTGACATCTTTAAATGCAGGTGCAGATTTGATCTCATTTCCTAGTGTGCTATACTCTGCAGTTAATAACTTTAGTATCGGAAACCAAGAGGTCTACAAAATTAAATGCTTCTTGTGATAAAGAGACATATCCGTTTGGGCTAGAAATCATCCTACTACCTTAGTCTGCAATTCCCGAGTACATTTACATGTTATAATCACAATTGAGGTACTAAAACCTTTGATTCCTTCCAAAGGCCAACAGCAAGGCAATTTAACCTACAAGTCGCCGGATGATAGAACTCAAGCAAACAATCTATTCTTCTTTCTTCCCCCTCTCCATAATCTGTAAAAACAGCACAATCTTTAACTTAATTAAAAATATATACCAGACAACCTGTTAAAATAGTACATACCTTGCAGGAATGAAGGCGATGTAGTTCCTTATTCCTAACTCCGCACAGACCCTGAGTTTGATGGTCGAGCAGCGAGTGGAGAGTGCTGTCTGGTCTTCATGGTTCTCCCTTCCTTTGAAGTTCACGAAGCATATTAAAAACAGCTCTGCCCTCCAGTCAAACTTGATAGCGAAGTGAAACAATCTTGAAATTAGAAAGGCGTGGACTTCACTAGCTGTTAGTAGTCTTTTTTATACCACGCAACACAACAGACACGACACCAAGAGGAATTTCAAGTTCATTGGCTGGCTCTTTGTGATGTCGAGAGATGTCCTTCGCTTTTCCACGCTCTAATCCAAATAAAAAGAAGAAAATCAATATAGAGTGCGATCTGGAAGGGGAGGAAAAATGTAAACACAAGGAAAAAGAGGACAAGAGTATAATGCCACAAGTAAAAGTTGCTGAAGCATACTGACACTCCATGGATGTGAGTAACAATATATAAATATCCAATAACTCATGAAACTTTAATAGAACTTCTTAACACAAAGTCTCACCAATTAATCCTATATTGGCAACTTCATATACATGTTCCTGACATTTGGTTAATGCAAACCTTGACTGAAGAGAGGAATGTATAATCTTATAGTGTCTAGGAAACAGATATAGAGATTGGCACTGGAACTCAAAATATGATTCCTTATCACCCATAATACTTTGCTAAGCCTTATGCATGCTCCTGGTATGGTGAGATTAAGTTGCCGAAACATAAAAACCTGTTGGAAAGTAAACTCTGATGACCCGTTTTAAAGAAACAGCTGCAAAAAAATGTTTGGTAGTACATGGTGCTCTGAAAGGGCACTTGCTGCTATAATGAACTTTAAAGAGTTTATGATAATGCGCCAGTTATTAGTAATGACATCTTTATTGTTATAACAACTTCTAGTCTAATCATGAATGCTCTCATGACATCACAAATGATTATTACTTTTGAAGCAATCTCTTTGCATATCTCACAGAGTCGTTTACAAATAGTTTTAGGTTCACTACCAAATTTTATATTATAAAATGACTATGCGAGAATATATATAGGTGCAGCAGGTTAAGACAAAGTATTTCAGGAGGATGTAATAACATATATCAATCAGTATAAATATATATACTGAATATATGGCTTAATAGTTTAGTACTGCTTAGCTAGAAGACTAGGTAGACAGGTCAACTAAGGCACACTATGACTCTGTATATTCAAATGCCTCTATGGGAACAGAATGGTGGAAAAAGGGAGGAGGGAAGGGGAAAGGAATGGAAAGGGAAGAATAAGGGAGGGAAAAAGGAAAGGAAGAAAAAGAAATAGATAAAAAATCCTGCAAATTCTTAATACTTATGAAAATAAATAGAAATTTATAACCCAAGAGCTAAACTGAGACTCTCTCAAGTTGTATCTTGACATATCTCTTAAAGAATAAAAAAAAAAAAAAAAAAAAAATCTTTAGTATCTTCATAAACGACATAATACAATAGAGTTGTTTTGTTTATTAATAGGCAGTACCTACACTAATACCATTTTAAACAACACTCGGAATTTGCTGTACTTGGGCTCAAGGGTAAGGGTAAAGATGAAAGGAAGCAGAGAAAAAGAGTGTAATGAACTATCCATGGAATAAGAGCTGACTGTCCAGATTATCCAAAGATAGCTAATTTATAATAGACCGGACAAGATAGGTGTTGTATAAAATATAAAAACTCTCTTACATTACTTTACTGGGCGTGTGGTCTAAGTATCACCTTTTGAACTGAGCAAATTTTCTTTTTTCATTGAATCAATAGTTCTAGCATAAAATAAATTAATATGCAATAAGCAAATGCAGGCATGGAAACTAGTATTGTGCTAGTGTCTGATGGATCTTAGAATAACAATAGGCTTTTGTAATATAGTTAGGAATGTATATATGTTATTATTACCTCTTACAGATAAAAGATGTTTTGTGGATAGGCACGGGTGGGGTCTGCAAGGGGCGGGTTGTCACTCATTAACCCATATACTGTCACTAATATCTCACTACATTCTCCATTCTGTATATCTAAGCATACTTATAACTCACACAGAAACTCTAAAATTAATTTTGTACACCGCATTAGTACTCAAACTCAAAAGGTAATAAAATGGCAATAAAGACAAAATTATGTTTCTGGAATCATGAAATGTTAAAGGTCTCCAGAATAATAAGAAAATAAAGTTAATCTTACACTTAATGTATAAATCAGATGCTGATGTAATGCTTATTCAGGAAACACATATGACTACAGCTCAATGGGGAAAGAAAGCAAAAAAGAAATGGGTAAAATAAATCATAGCCGCCGGAAACAAAACTACATCTGAGGGGGTAGCAATAATAGTTAATAATTCTTTCAAGGGTACTATAAAAGCAAGCGAATGCGACCCTAATGGCAGGTGGTGTTATTTAGAATGTTTCCTTCCTTCCTTCAATAGAAACATCTTAATATTAAATGTCTATGGTCCTTGTATGTACCAGAATGAGTACATTTATGACATATACTCAATCCTAGAAAAATTTCCAAAACATCTTTACTTAATAGGAGGAGATTGGAATATGACTACTAGACCTGAACTGGATAGAACAAATAAAGAAAATAAACAATCTATCGACTTAACAAATCTTATTAATGATCTAACAGCAGACTTCAATTTATTCGACCCCTTTGAACTCTTCAGACATGAATCCGGAATCAGTAAATTTACCTTTTTTTCAACTCCCCACAAAACCTGGTCCAGAATAGACTTTTTCTTAATCTCAACATACTTCAAAAAGTTTGATATCAAGTTTCATACAAATCCCAGAACCTTATCTGACCATGCAAAAATCAACCTAACAATAAATGTAAACAAATCAAACACAGATAAGCAGTATAGAATACATTAGTCCCTGAACCAGAACCTCTTCAAAAACAGTGAAATATGTCAGGAAATAAGAGAAATACTTATACAAACTAATAATAACTTAGAATCAATAAATATCCCCCTAGACATACAGTGGGCAGCAACCAAGGCAACGATTAGAGGTATACTAATACAAAAAGCATCAACACTCAAAAAACAAGCCGAATCTCATATGGAAAACCTAGAACTCAAATTAAAAAAACTTGAACTATGAATGCAACTTAGATATGATCTGGACCTGGAGAAACAGATCATCTCTGTACAAAAACAAATACAAGAAATTCAAATGAATCAGCTCTCTCTTACTGATATTAGATTTCTACACAAATATTCCGAATGGGCCCAAACCCCCTCAAAAATCCTTGCCAGAATAATAAACATAAAACCCCCTTCTTCCACAATAAAACAAATTAAACATAAAAATAAGTCATTCAACTCTGATGAGGAAATCATAAAAGTCTTTGAAGGAATTTATCAGGAGGTCTATGGCCCACATCCTAGGGAAAATGAAACAGAAACTAACAATTTTTAGATGACCTGAAGTTCCCACAGATAACAGACATGCAGATAAACCTCAAAACATCAATAACTGCTGAAGAAATACTCCTAGCTATCAACAAATTGAAATCAGGTAAATCCCCAGGCCCTGATGGCTACACACCAGAATTTTACAAATCATTCATGAAACATCTAACCCCAATCCTACTCAAAGTATACAACTATATAATAAAATTTGGAATCACTGACTTATACATTAACAACTCTAAAATGATCTTTATCCCAAAACCAAATACACCTGGTACTAATCACAGCGACTACCGCCCAATTACACTAATCAACCTGGAAATAAAAATACTAGCAACAATATTGGCCCACAGAATGTATAAAGTAATTTCTTATATTACATCCGCTGAACAACTAGGTTTTATGAATAGTAGACAAGTCTATGACAATACATTAACAATAGAAGCAATAATAAATATGACAGTCAAAGACACCTCCCCGAAGTATGGTCTCTCTGTGGATGCGCAAAAAGCTTTTGACAGAGTTAATCTAAATTTCCTGTTCAATATATTAAAAGGTTTTGCTTAACCTGAGGAGTATATAGCCATGATCAAAGTCCTATACAATAAGGCCACCACTACATTACATATAAATAAAAAGATCTCATGTCCTAATCTAAATTTCCTGTTCAATATATTAAAAGGTTTTGCTTAACCTGAGGAGTATATAGCCATGATCAAAGTCCTATACAATAAGGCCACCACTACATTACATATAAATAAAAAGATCTCATGTCCTATACATATAATAAATGGAACTAGACAAGGTTGCCCGCTTTCCCCATATCTTTTCAACCTCTACTTAGAAGCTCTCCTTTTAAAATTAAGTCAAAAAACATTCAACCATTCTATCTATATCTCAAATGTACAAATTAAATACACAGCATATGCTGACGACCTCAACATCTATTTTCAATACCCCTCTACTGATTTGGTAAAAATTCTAAATTCCATTGACGAGTTTTCTACAGTCTCAAACTATGCTATGAATACAAGTAAATCAAAAATGTTCACACTAAATCCTCTTAACCATAAGGAGATTTTCTTTCCAGACTCAAAAATTAAAATAGAATATTCACTTAAATATTTAGGCATTACATTTATCCACCCATATAAGGAAACTATAAATGAAAATCTGTACAAGGTTTGGGTAAATATTACAAAGGACCTGGCTAGATGGGAAAAGCTTAACCTCTCTCTCCTCTCCAAGGCATCAACTATAAAAATGAATATACTTCCCAAAATTCTGTACCAATTTCAGGCTATTAGTCAATGCATAACAAACAAATTCTTCTTCAAAATGGAAACAACACTGAGTAAATTTATCTGGCACCCAAAAAATGTTAGAATTAGTTATAAAAAACTAACATTACCCAAAGAAAAAGGTGGCCTGAGCCTACCTGATTTCCAGACATATTATCACATTATCAATGCCAATCAGATTGTACGTCTAACCCACTTTGAGCCCTGTGACAATTCCTGGTATCCTCTCTGGATAAAAATTTATCACCAATATTTAAACACCTCTATTGTTAACCTAAAAGCTATTCCTTTCCTTAGTAGCAAAAACCTAAGGAATCTTAATATACATCCGATAATAATTAATAAAGTAACAAGTTTTCAATTCCTTATCTCCTCTTTAAATATAAGGAACTCTCTAATTATGGCACAACCGATACACATGAACCCTGAATTTAAATTAAACAATAATATGTTAAATCTAGAAAAATTTCCATGCATTAAAAACTGTACAATTTGGGATTTCTATCAAATAAAAAAACAACCCCTAGGTTATATAGTTGAGCACTTAACTGCAAGTAAAAAATATCGCTTGATCATTAAATAAATACTATATTTAGTCAATTTAAAGACATCTGGAATCAACGTAACTACACAAGAATTTCAGCTTTATCAACAACTTATCTCCTTTTTACTACAAAAAACTAAAATGCTTTCAAACACTTATAAACTAATCACCTGATCCAAAAATCAAAATGAAATATTATTTTCAAAATACTGGGGGAACAAAAATGTAAATTTATCTATTGAACAAAAATTAACAGCGATAGACATAACCACAAAACTCACACCCTTTAAAAAACTAATATATACTCAAATTATGATCAATAACAATGCTTACCATACACCATCTTTTCTAAATAAAATAAACCCCAGTTACTCACCATTTTGTTCCATATGTCCCAACACAATTGCTGACACTCTCCATATTTTCTGGTCCTGCAAAACTGTCCATAAACTCTGGTGCTCTTTGAGAGTGAAACTGGAGAAATCAGGCTACATTAAGTCTACCATTTCATGGGAAATGTCCATCTTAAATACTTTCCCCAATACTTACACATTAGAATCCAAACATATTATAGTAACACTTAGTGTACTACTTAAATCCTACATAGCTCTTAACTGGCTTGACAGAGCTAAAATCTCCTGGTCAGAATTCAAAAATGTAGCTATCAAATATGTTTTGGCCAACAAGCTAAAAACTGTGAGCAAAAAGAAACTGTCCTATTTCAGGAAATATTGGGGAAAGCTTATAGAAATTCTATCTTAAATCTAAGTTAACTAGTATATAGTACCTCACTTTTTGTTACTCTCAACTCAACTCAAATTTAGTCCCTCCTTAAAGTAAATTAAGATGGAGTACAACATAAACATGAAGAAGTTATGATATGAGCGCCAGACATACTGATGTCCATTAACACATGTATATTTAACTCTAATGCTCACCTTACTATACCTTATTGAGTGACAACCCAGTGTAAATATTTGTAAATACTGTAAATAGTTCCTTTGATAGATAGTATAGAACTAAGATTTTCTCGCTTTTTTCTTTCTGTCATGCAGCTAGTATATTTTAGCAGTATCAATTTCTACCACAGCTGCTTAATGTGAATCAGGTTCTGAACTGCAATAATAGTTTGTAATCTACAGTATATTGTATCTTATTTGACCTTACGTAAAATATGTTGCTATTTTGTTTCTTTCATGTATTAACTGTTTTTAATAAGCAGAGTATTTTGTATTTATCTTTTCCTGCTTGTGAAATTGAAATAAAAATCAAATTTGAAAAAGAAAATCCGGGGGCCTATATTTTTTCCACAAAAGTGCTGGTACAGTTTTAAAATCTACTTTAATGATCATCTTGTACTTCAGTATGTACATCCATAAGCCCTAAATCTACATAACCTTATTAAGGGCACAGTTCCATCACTATGAAATTTATTTTCTACGCAGCCAATATGGCAGTCCACAGGATAGCCTGAGGAAGTTTTATTGTTGTGTATAAAAGTACCAGATTGAAAATGGGAGCATGACATTGCAAATATGTTATCCAACAGAAGAAAATAGTTAACAGCCTTTCATTAAGCACTTAAAGCTGAAGAACAGAAAATCAACTCTTCCTTATCCAGCAAAGTTAAAAGCCTCTGTTCATCTGTGTAACAAGATTTGCATTACACTGGTCTGTCAAGTAAACAATAATTAATAATATAATAATAATTAAATAATCAAAGAATAATGTGAAATTATATTAGCTTGTACAAAAAGACCAAGCAGTTCTGAAATCTTGCACATGAAGCTCAACGAAAGAAGAAAAACATGATTGATGGTGCATTCAAATAATTTTTTTTTTTGTAAAACACTTGTAGTCCAAAAACCGGCAGGTAGTTCCAGTGTAAAAAACTCTTCTTTATTCAACCACAGACGTATAAGCACTTTCACAGATAACTTCTGCTTCTTCAGATACAAATGCATGCTGTCTACTGTGTAACTTATATACCTTAAACCAACTAATTAAGTCACAATCATCTTAAAGAAACATCCTTCATTAAGTAAAAGCATTCAGTCCTTCACTGTGTAAACATGATTCTAAAAAGTATAATACATAACAAACACATAAAAAATGTATAAAGAATACATATATAAAAAATGCACATATAAATATACAAACATAAAAATGTGCTCAAATATAAACATATACTGTTAAAAATCTCTAATACTTAATGTAAGTAAGTGGACTACAAGTGTTTTACATTTAATTGCAGTTTTCCTGGTGGACTGAAGCCTCATTCAACAATATCTAATTTCTGGATTTAAATAGATGATTTTCTTTATTACTTTCACATGTGCTAATCTAAACAAATGTAAACTAATCATTCCTTTTGGATAGTCAGTATTTACTTAGGAATAAATTTAGTTTTTATACAGTTAAAATATATAACTTTACTTTGGAAAAGTTCATAATTTGGACATTTTGACATCCTTGGTATAATTGTTTTATTAGTTAATAATATGCCACTTAATGGTTATATTTCTTTTTAGCATTTCAGAAAATTCAAATAATTCAAATTAAAGTTTGCTTGATGATTCAGGATCTGGCAGCAGATTAACTCTTCATTCACTGAGTTTGTTTTGTATTTAAAATTTTCATTTGTTTTCTTATTTTAGCTGTCACTAATATGTTTGTGAGCATCCTGGAAATTTATGATACATATCCTCCCGCCCTTGCATAGAATATAAAACCCTCTTCAGGTTATCACTTTGCCTGTTTGCCTACTTCTTCCACAACTAGAGCAGATTCTTTCATATAAAATCCCTAGTAGCTTTTGTTAAGTTCTTTGTTCAGTGAAGCATAGACTCTCACTGAGATAGGTTGTGGCCACAATCTCATCCACAAAATAAGATTAAATACCTTACCCCTGTTCAGTATAAATATCGTCTCAGGTCTCCCCAGAAAAGACCTTGCTGGCTTAATGGAACTAATCCAATCAACAAAGCATATACAAATAAATAAATAATTACTGCTAGCAACTAAAATGTTTATATACTATTATGATGCTAGCCTTCCTAAAGTACTACATATTTTGACCAGTTTTTTTTGCCCAATTCTCTTCAATGTCAATAACATTTCTTGAAGTATTACTCAATAAAAATAATGTATTGATGACTTAATGTGGCCACATAACTTCTGAAGGGTGGAATTACACTATCTTTGGTGCAGAAGTAAGACAAGTAGCTGTCATCAAAATTGCATTATCTTCCTTATAAACAGTATCTATCACAGCACTGAAAGGGACCTGACATATTGTCTAGGGATGAAAACACTATTAGGACCCTAGGTGGCCTAATATATCCTAAAAGTCATTGAAGTTTGATTATCCACAAGCATGTCAATAAAATGAAATATAATTTATTTATAATATTTATGCAGTGCAAGTAGGACTGTGATTTGCAAAGCTGACAGCTAACTAAGGTACCTGTTAAAATGATCAGTGATTAAGTAATGTCACCTCAATTGCTCCACATGTAGTTCAGAGTGAATAGAACTTTCCTTGGTAAATATCCCACTGAGAAATTAAGAAATTAGATTTCAAAGACAGAATGATAAAAGATAAAAAAAATACAAAGTTAGCAATGCATGGCGGCAAATTCAGCTAAAGGAATGGTTCTGAGGGAAACACTTTTTATTGTGTGGTTTTCCGACTGGATGTCCAAAGGTCTTATCCACTAGCATTTATTTATTTATTGGTTGATGTCATTACTGCTAATATTTCATGCAGTATAAAACCATGATTTTTCTGTGACAACCACACTGCTGAGTCAAAGTAAAAGAAAAAAAAAACATTTCCATGACTTATCTTTCCTCACCAGTCAGTGTACAGGGATTTAAATACTTGCAATGGTTTTGTGTTTTTTCTTTCTTCTCTTTTCCTTCCCTTATTTGAATAAGGCATATTTTGTCATATGATTTTAGCATGATATATAGTATTGACTAAAATATACATTTCATTTAACCATGTATATTAATAAGCAGATAACATTCTAGGGTATAAGGTTTAAGTTCCATTGTCATTAGGTGTCTACCTGGATGTTGAACCTGGTAATTATAAATAAAGGTTTACATATGATATCCATCTATCTCTCTACAACACCTTTCTCATTTTTGTACGAGGTCCGGGTGTCACTTCAACAGTGGCAGTCATCTAGAGCCAATGTATCTTAAAGCCTACATCCACCCATCAGTCCATCCATCCGCAGCAGTTTTTTCCCGTATTTGCACATGGGGTCGAATTACTATCAATTTCAAATTTTGCACATGGTTAGAAATTTCAGTCTACACACATAATTACTCTCCAGTTGCCACCTCTCAGCATAACATCCAGTCTATTTTTGGAAGACAGCCTATGCACAACTTGAAGATGCAACAGATATTCTCAGATGGTTATACTGCTAGTCCATTTATAACTTGTAGTATAACATTCATGTAGTGGGTGGCCATGGTGGTGCAATGGTTAGCATTGCCACCTCCCAGCAAGAGGTTCTCTGGTTCAATCCTCAGGTGGGGTTCCTTCTGTGTGGAGTCTGCATGTCCTCCCTGTGGTTGTGTGCATTTCCTCCAGGTGCTCCGGTTTCCTCCCACATTCCAAAGACATGCTGTAGGTTGATTGGACACTCTAAATTGGCCTTAGGCATGCATGTGTGTTCCTTCAATGGAAGGTTAGGCACCAGGCTGGCAACTCGACACTGTAAAACTCCACTGCCAATCATGAGCGGACAGGTAATCGGCTGTGGTGATCCCTAACCAGAAAAAGCCAAAAGAAGAAGAAGTATAACATTCATGTAGTGATGGAGCTAACTGATTACGCTCCAAAACTGGAAAAAAGCTAAACCTGTTACTCAGTTCTGCAGCACTAGACCCAACCATAACAGCTATTTTCAGAGGTGTGTAACATTTGTTACACACCATCTAAGTGTTGTTACTGCCTGATATCAGGAAAGGGACATTCTTTCACTCTCAACAGTTCATGAATATCTTTCCTCTTATATTGGTGAAAGTTTGCAAACCTCAGCCTGTAAATAACTTATTTACATTAGAGCAAAATGTAATAACTGTCCCTGACTTTTCCTTGCAATTATGTTTACTTGTTGTCTATACAACAGCACTCTCTAAGTGATTTACTGGCTTTCAAAGCCGGTAAAGCACTTCAGCTTTTCTTTTTCTGTAATTAGTAGCACATGCAATAGATAAAACTCCATGCCCTACAAAGAATTATGATTCAGTCTCATTGATCATAACCTGTCGTTGTGTTCTCAACACAGATGCCAAGATTCATTTTTCAAGCTTTGCTCTCAAGGTGAATTTCATGCCATCTGTGTATCAAACACATTGTAACGTCATTACATTGAAGACTCAATCATAACCCTTTATACTATATGCTATCTAAAATTATCATCTCTGTGAGTTCTGGGATGTTGGGTTTGAAAAACATTTCCTGATTTCCTGAGGCTATAGAAGTCATATTGGTGGTGGCCAGAGATGAAAAGGGTTGGGGTTAAAGGTCAAAGTTAACCTCTTCCTAAAAGATGGAAGGTTAGTACACTTACACCTAGGAAGCGGGTCTGTATTATTTTCTCTTTCTTTTAAACAACAACACACAGTTTGTGAAAGACTGCCTGGACCACTCAATGCATTTAATTCCCTTCTTCTCTATCTATCTTAAAAAGGTTTAACTTACTCATTTAATCCTTTGTAATTAAAAGACCCTTTGTAAATGTGCCAAAGCAGAGACTGTATTTCACTACTTTACATGGGAAATACCCACAAATGTGGTCTCACACAGTCAGGAATGCTTGGCCACCTGAGTGATTTGCTCAGATCTGTAGAATACTGTATAACAGTGGATACTGTAAGAATCAAACCCCTGAAGTACAGAGTGCAACTTATCTTCAGCTTGCTGTCTTACTGTCTAAGCTTTATTTGCAATGCTTTACAACATAAAATGGTTATAGACAAGTCAAATTATACACTCATCAGTTGTTATACAGCAGAACATCTCACATAAGAGAGCACTCAAAGCAAACAGAACCACCCTGTCTTGGACCTGAAAAGTCGAATTTAAAAATTCAGTGAGACTATATGATTAACAGACAGGCAAAGTTAACAAACACACATTCAGAGACACACAGCCATGTGCATGGATATAAAAAGAGTGTTTTACAGGCAATGCATGTGTCTTGCTGATCACCACAGAAAAAAAATGTTCAGTTCTCAGCAGTTATAACCACAGAGTGGTATGGTAGATTACTTATCTTTAATTCAGACAATGTGGCTTATGTTCTAATTTTAATTCAGAGCCAAAACAGCCAAAAGCTGCTTTGTAAAATCAAATATGAAATTAAAAGAAAAAAAAAAACAGAGGCGGTATTCACCATGTTGACATTACTTATTTGAGCTTCGACAAAATATTTGGCATTACTATAACTATCACCTTTCAAACATAATCCCAGTCATCTATGTAACTAATGCAGGAAATGTGCTTTACAAGCAGATTATTCAGTTTTCATGATATCCTTCCCATTCACCCCATTAACAAACCTATGGGATTATCAGCTGAGAAGTTTCAATCCATCACTAGTAGAAGTAATCATGTTTTGTCTCACAAAGGACGTTCTTTTGAAGACCTAGACAGAAAGCTACTTCATTTTCTCTTGCCTTATTGTAAAAAAATCAGCTTTTCTGCAGTAAACAGATTTATTAAATAAATGAGGTTGCTTGTACTGCTCAGTGGAAATCTCATTAACTTTGCCTTTTCCAGATCAGTGTCTCCTTCGTGAAGCCTGTAACTAAGCTGAAATCTTTAAGTCGTGAATTCATTTATGCCTTAAGCCAAAGAAAATTAAGAGTTTGTAGCTGCATGGAGAACTACACAGAAAAAAAATCACTGAAAAAGTAAACAGGAGTGAAAGCACTATACATTTGCTACCAAGGTATTTATACATCTCAACAGTAACATACATGATTTTAAGATAAAAATAGAGTGCCTGTGATTGTATTCCAGGTAGTTCTTCTAATTTCATATAAAGTGAACTATGTCACACATAAGATCATTTTCACCTTATCCACATAATGTTTAATTTTTAGATAGTGAAAGGATGTAGGACCGTATGTGCCACCCAGAGTAAAACCCAAGCATTCTAATGATTTCCTTGATGAATACAATTTATGTTCATATTATTATTATTATTATTATTATTATTATCACTAGCTATTATTACTATTTATTTACTACAAGTTTGTAGCCACTTGGTAACATCATGTGAATTCTGCACAACTTGTCTCATCTGGTACTCTGGCAAGGCACTCTGGCATCACAACTTTGCATGACAACCTGAACATGCTGCTTTACTCATGCTATACTTCTGGGTCCCTCGTTACTTACAAATGGTTCTTCATGCTCACAACCACTCCTCGGTATACAACTATAATGAATGCTCAACAAAGGTACATAGTGCACCTGTCTAGAACCAGATGAAGCTTGTGGCTGATTTCATATGTTGACACAACAACACACTCATATATATGTATATATTTATATATATATATATATATATATATATATATATATATATATATATATATATATATATATGTGTGTGTGTGTATATATATATATAGATATATATATATATATATATATATATATATATGCATTACATGGTATTCTGTACTACCAATACAGTAGTGTAGTAGCTGGAAGGGATGTCTGTGAAAGCACAGAAGAATTGGATTTGGATTATAATCAAAATGGTGGCAAATGGCGACAGGGACCAATGTTGCCAATATGAGTGTAGTTTAAATGTTTAACTATTTTACATATAGCAGACTCAAAACTTACAATGAATTACTATACAAATCATAAATCAATGCACTGTCTGATACAATTTGCTGCTAAAGTACTTACCATAATGACCCTTTCTTCTGTGGCAAACATCCTGACTAAAGAAATTATTAAAATAGACCACTTTCATTGGATAAGTGGCAAAATAACAAACACATATCACACTGAATGTGGTCATACATTTTGCCTTACTTACTTGGACACCTTAATTTCATTTATGTGTTTGTAGATGTTAAATTTGAAAGTTTCACCCTTCAAAATTAATTTGATATCCATATTTTTTTCATTCTGTATGTCTAGCTAATCCCACAGCGATTATGTTATGAAAATATATAGAATTAGCCAGAACGCATTACCATTTTGAACATGTTAGTCCATTATGTTATTTTTCTGACTTTAATTATTTCATTTTTCTTATAACCTATGCTAAACATTGAGTAACTCTTCAATTAATTATTCACAGAGGTTAACTCCTTCACCTTTTAATTTGTAGATTACTAAACATTTCTTGCAGTAGTTATTATCATTCAGAACTTCTCAGTCCTGGCTAAAGTCCATCTACCTATATGAATTAAACATTAATAGTAAATCAGAAAAACTGAAGCCAAGTATGCATGATCACTGTTTAAAACAGGGTGTTTAATGGAAATCCTTACTCAAGGCAAGTAAGAGTCAAGGAGGAAGAATGAAGAACCAAACATTTGGCAATAAAGTCATCTTCATTCTGATAGTCCACATCAGAAAAGCAATGTATAAATAAAAGCAATGTATAAATAACCAATCAGCCACCATGATTCTCACCATTTAGGCAGTAATAGTAATCCATATCTGCATTGCTTACTGTACTTATTTCCTTGTTTCACTTGAAAGAAAGTTACTGTTTGTCGTTTTTGCATTTAAGTTACCTGTAACACATTGCACTTAAGTTACCTGGCACTTGCTCACTAAAGCAATTATATAAGTCAGCACTAAAAATTAAAAGCACTACACCCTCACTCCCCACTGGCCCTGGTTTTCAATTATTAAGGAATTCCCAATATTATTCTAGCATGTCCAAAGGTCAGTTGTCAATCTCCTCTCCGGTCCAGCTGTTGAATCTGGGAATCTTGAGGCAATGTTACAACTGCCTCATGTACACAGACAACCCTCTCCTCCTCCCAACAAATTCCAACACATGTGAGAGATGCAACCATATAGCCAAACTGGAGGCTAAGCTCTCTCAACTCAGTACTGGCATAACCAGTCAGGAGGAGAAGGAAACCATACTCACTACAATTCCAGTCTCACATAGACCTACCACGACAGCAAACCAAACACATAATCACACAAAAACATACTCGGAGGCTCTAAATAAAGATCTGCCAAGCAGCAGAGACCTCCAAAGCAGACACCCAAGCAGCCGCTACCCCAAAACAAAACACGTGCAACACATATCTCACAAAGCCAGTGTGCCAAACAGTCACAGCCCTTAAGACTAAACAACACACCTGATACACTTGTAATAGGTGACTCTATCGTCAGGCACACTGGCGTCCCGCTCACCAGGCTGAACAAGGAGAGGGTCACGGTGAGCAGCCTGTCGGGTGCTAGGATCCGCCACATAACACAAGCACTCAGGTCACTCCAAGGCAAGTACAAATATGACTCAGTCATTGTCCATGCTGGTGTGAATGACCTGAGGCGTACCTCCCTGGACTACATGAAAAGAGACATAGAGGAGCTCTCTGAGCATGTAGCCCAGGCAGGTATGACCCTGACCTTGAGTAGCATCTTACCCTCACCAAGAATGATGCCACAATATGAAGACAAGATGATCAATTTCAACAATTGGCTTAAGTACTGGTGTCATTCAAAGGGGATCCAATGCCTGTCAGCTTGGGATGATATGCTCGACAAGCCACGATGCTTCGCTAGGGACGGCTTGCACCTGTTACCCCTGGGCTTTCAGATATTGGCAAAGGCTCTTGCTACCCCCATAGTGCCTTTTTAGGCAAGGCTCAAAAGACAAACCCACCTCCATAGGTATCACAAGGGATAAGAAACTAAGAGTAATGCTACTCAACGCCAGAAGTCTAAACCTCAAGATGCACTTTTCGAAACTCTCCTTAGCATGGAGAACATCGATATCTGTGCAGTAACAGAAACCTGGTTCAGGGCTCCGAGAGCACCCCAGCACTACCAGGTTATACCTCATACCATGCTTTTCGCCCCAAAACTTGGACCGAACCACAAAAGGAGGAGTATCGATATTCATCAAAGATACCCACACCTCCAGGTTGGTGGCAAAGCACGAAGCATCAGAGACTATCCATGTGCAACTAACAGTGGGTAAAACTGCCTTCCAGTTTATAGCCTGCTACAGACCACCCTCCCAAAACCAGGAACCCCACTCGGCCTTCCTGAGAACACTGGAAAATATGAAGGTCTCTCCAAACACCATTATATTGGGCGACTTCAACTACCCAAACATAGACTGGGAGCATTACTCTAGCTCCAACACCCTAGCCCAAAGGTTCCTAGAATTTATAAACTCAAATGCTATGGAACAACTTGTTACCACTCCCACAAGAGGGGAAAACATACTGGACCTGATCATCACCAACATGGGGACTCTATGCTCCAGACCAGAAGTGTATCCCTCACTGGTAAGATCAGACCATAAACTAATCTCACTGGATATTCACATCCCGACCCCACCCCCTGCCCAAAAAACCACAGTGAAAAACTTCTCTAAAGCAAATTTTACACTCCTCAAAACTGAGGTGGAATCCTTCAAAGCCCCCGGGCCTGTGGAAAATACAGCCCAGACCGCAGAATCCTTTATAAACGCATTCTATGAACACCTTCAGGAATGCATGGATCATGCGATCCCAAATAAAACCAAGACCCAATCCTCCAAAGGCAGACGTCCTGTCTGGTGGACCCCAGCCATAAACAAACTATACAATAGAAGGAGGAAGCTACTAAATGATAAAGCAAAATCCCAAAAGGGAAGGCATCACTGATCAGTATTAGCAAAAAACTACGGGCACACATAAAATTGTCTAAGGCCAGCTTCGAGAGAAAAATTGCACAGGACACTAAGGATAATCACAAGGCTTTCTTTAGTTATGTTAGGAACCTGGGTGGTAATTCCCAGATATGCTCAGAATTAGTCCAAAATGACAAAAAATACACCGAACCGACAGACATTGCCAACATCCTAGCTGACAGGTTCAGCGCAAACTTCTCCCCCCCCACCAAAAGGGCAAATATCTATCCCAGCAGAGTGCTGCCCCCCTGACATCTCAGATGCTCAGGTAAGAGCCGCCCTCTCCAAAGCAAAAAACACAGCATCAATGGGACCAGATGGTGTCCCGGGCTGCATCCTACATGAACTCAAAGAAGAGCTAAACCCAAACATAAAACTACTGTTCAATCTCAGCCTTACTACAGGATATGTGCCCAAAGAGTGGCGTACAGCAACAGTGGTCCCTCTCCATAAAGGTGGTGCCTCAACGGATCCTGGAAACTATCACCCCATAAGCCTGACTAGCTTGGTCTGCAAAGCTATGGAAAGGACCTCATAAATAAAGATATTGGGGACCTACAAACACTGGATCCTACCCAGTTTGGCTTTGTTAAGGGCAGATCCTGCCTCTTAAACCTGGTTGATTTCTTTGAAACAGTCACCAAGGCCATTGACGAGGGGAAGGTGGTCCACACAGCCTACCTGGACCTCGCAAAAGCCTTCGATACAATACCCCACTCGGGCATTATAGATAAGCTCACCAGCTTAAATATAAACCCCTATGTCACTAGATGTATTGCAAACTGTCTCAAGGACAGAACCCACATGGTTAGAATTGCTGGAGCCATGTCAGACTCCAAACCAGTTACAAGTGGTGTCCCACAAGGCTCAGTCCTGGGACCTCTCTTGTTCGGTATATATTTCTCGGAGGTACAGGCCAACACGGAAGGACTGTGGCTGACCAAGTTCGCAGATGACTGCAAACTGGGTGCCATAATCGACTCTCCAGCCGACACAAGCATCCTCCAAAAGGGCCTCATAGAAACAGACAACTGGTGCCAAAGCCATGGCCTCAAGCTAAATGCCAAAAGTGTATAGTCATCCCCTTTGGCAAAAACAAAGTGCCCACAAATTACCACATAGGTGGAAATCCATTAAGTACAGAAGAAGTAATTAGGGACCTGGGGACCCAAGTTGATAGCAATCTCTCATTTGACAACCACGTGGCCAAAGTGGTTAGAAAAACATTTTATATAGCCCACCTAATCATGAAGGGATTCACATCTAGATCAGGGGAGGTCATCGTGCCTCTTTACTCATCCTTCATCAGGCCCATAATTGAGTACAATGCCCCTTTTGGGATGTACCTTACCAGACACCTGCAGCAACTGGAAAGACCCCAAAAGTACCTCACCAAGAGGATCAAAGGGCTCAAACAGATGCCATATGCTGCCCGGTTAAAGAAACTCCAGCTCTACTCAGTGGCATACCGCCTGTTCAGAGGAGATCTGTGCCTGACGTATAAAGCCATGTCCAACCCGGAATTAATGGACATGCTGCACCTCAGAAAATCCAAATCCCATCGAGCTATGCGCTCGAGAGACTTGAACCTCGGCACTGAAATAAATAGGACATGCTGGAGGGACAGATTCATAACCCAGAGGCTCCCTTCACTCTGGAATAAAATCTCAGTCCAGGTTAGGCAGAGTCCCTCATTGACTCTCTTCAAGAGGAATCTTGATGAGTGGATGGGAGATCGTAGGTTTACCCCGGGTATCACTTCTGTGTCACTGTTAGATAGAGGCTTAGTATACTAACCTCGAAAAAGGGCATAGCAAAATAAATTTAAAATGGGTGGCGAAAGCCAAACACATTCTGGCTAGGCTTATAAATGCCCTAGGGCAGATAGCCTAGTATGAACCTATGAACCTATATCTAATGATTTCTGTAATTAAGATCAAAACTACTACGCTCTGATTTCCAGTATTGTCTGCCTGATGCTTTATTACTGTATATATATATATATATATATATATATATATATATATATATATATATAAATATATATATATATATATTGTTATAATTCAAAAGGCAGAATACACATTTGGTGAAAAGGTTTTTATGGGTATAAAAAAAGAGACAGGCTGGTATTAATAGTTACACAAATGCTCTTAGGCTTTCCAAGATATTCATGAATGAGCACAGCTGAGCTGTGATTCCTAGAAGCCATTTACTCCAACGAGAGAAGACCTCAAATGTGCTTATTCAAATGTTGAAATAATGAGATGAAAACAAGAAGTGATGTACATTTACATATTCAAAAGTAGTATGTTTTATACCATTTGCAATTCATGGTCATATTTTCTCTCTTCTCTATGCTGGTTACAGCTGACATATATAAAGAGAAGCCTCACCAAATCTATTATAGATGCAGTTTGTGAAAATGCTATCACTTGCTGTGAGCCTTGCTATTTCTAGGTCTGATTTACTTGACTTGGCTGGGCTAAAACCATTTGCACCCAGTGGTGCTCACCAGCCAAGAAGATAAAAATATATGTAAAGGATTACTCATTTATAATGTTAATAATTGGGAAATTCAAGATAGGTTTAGAGTGGACACGAGCATTATAAGGGTCTTGTGGTTATGTTTGACCCCATAGAGGCACTGGAGGAATGCATGGACTTCCTGTCCCTTTGGACACCAAAGGATGTATAGCCCTCACTACACTTGCTATGAGGACCTTCCAGAGATAGACTGGGAAACATTGGGGATCGCTCAAGCTTCTGCATCAAGAATACTGCAGCAGTTCCCGGATGTACTCTTGTCACTTGTGGATCAGTACATCCATTTCCTGGTGTCACATCAGGACCAATGCAGGACTATGTCTACCTTTTATAGGCTGACACATTTCCATGAAGAACACTGTGCGATGGATTGCACCTATGTTACAGTTAAGGTCCCTCCTGGCCCACAGGGTGAGCCGTATCACAATAGGAAGGAAAACCATTCCATCAATTGCTAGGTAGTGTGTGATGTATGGGGTGCATCACCAGTGTCTCTGCCCAGCATCCTGACAGTGCACATTATTCCCATATCTGGCACACTAGCTCACTCTGCCACCTGTTCCTGCTTGGTAGGATGCCCAGCAGTTATCTTGTTAGTAAATGGAAAAAAATATTTTTTGTTATACTGTATTTAAGTAATTATTCATATTAAAACGTATTACTGAATGTTCTTGTTTTTTTTCTGATTTGTATCCCCCTTTCTCTCTTGCTCTTTTTCTTTCTTTTTTTTTCTAGGTGATACTGGATATCCACTGGCACCATGGCTCATGATTCCAGTAAGAAATCCAAGTGCAGTTGTGGAGGAGACATAACACATCCCTGTCCCAGGCCTGTATTGTCATCAAGAGGGTCATTGGACTCCTGAAGAGCCATTTCCAGTTCCAGGATAAGTCTGGGGGTGCCCTTTAATATGAAATAGCTACTGCATGCAGGATGCTTACCGCATGCTGCATTTTGCATAACATGATCTTGTACCTGTCTGGCAATGAAGTGACCCATGCTGTCACTGCTGCTCCTATTTCTAGTCCCACTATGACTAATGATGGCCATATGGCAGCAATAGTAAGGGAATCCATGCAGCAGGCACTTACATAGCATGAAGCTACACAGGTAAAGAAGCAGTGTGTGGTCCACAACAATGGACCATGATATTCAGGTTAGTGTTTCCTTTCTTGTAAAAAAAAAAACAGTATAATTGATGCATGCGGTGATATCTATGGGCTATGTTATGTGGTGCATGGTCTGCTGTCACTGTTCATCTGACATTCTGTCTCATCTTAAAATAAATATTTTCTTATTATCTGTTAGAATAATAGTCATGTTGCTTCCATGCTTGAGTGCTCACCGATTCCTATTCAGTGATGTCAGAAGGCATCAGATAGAAAATAATTCATATTTTTGTCTGCTGTAATGAAGAACTTGTGCTTTAATGATTGCTTAATTATACACAAGTAAGAAATATTGACAACTGTGAAATACTTTGTGAAGTAATGGATTGCAAATATATATAATGTTTCTTTAGATATGCCATTTCTTTTTAGGTTATTCTGTTGAACTGCATATCAGATTAATTTTATGGTGTCACACACAATAAATTCTGAATTAAGAAACTATCATTCATGCACTGGGAGGGTGTAGTGGCAGTAGTGTAAGTTTAGATGGCAATATACTCATTTTACTGAAGATGATTCACAGTTTTTCAAGATTAAATGGGTCATACACATCTCCTATTGATAGGCTAAGCAATGGTGCAACTGATTTGGAGGAGAGGCTACCATGAGAACAGTAAGGTGAGTTAGTCTAATGCCATGACCTACTTGATGCAGGTGATCCTACTGCCACTGACCTGACATTGCTGCATGACCATGACCTCAAATTTGAGGTTCTGCTAGGTGTATATGAACATTAAAAAGGCCATTGTGAAATGTGTTGTGATTATTCATTTTGACTGACATTACTGTCTTTAAAAGCAACAGTAGAATCATGTGATCTCTCACCACATGTCTTGACAGTACCTCATCCTATGCCCCTTGCAAGACTGACTCCCGCTTGACTCTGGCGTGTCCTAACTAGTATATGACTGGAAACAGCCACTGATGCTTGGTGTGCCATCATACTACACATTAGCATGGCCATGGTGTTATCCCTGCTCTCTTCCATTTCAAAATAGAGCTAGAAATGATGAAGCATACCCTGGAGGACTCTGACCATTTCCAGTTGACCCTCTGTGGCAGTGCTCTAAGCCCTAACAATGTCATGGCACATTTTTTTTAGGCAGCCAGTTCTTTATGTGTTTCCTGGGGTGGCTGTAAGAAATTTCTGCACCTGGCTCCCTTTTGTAAAGATGTCACAGTGGATACCATTGCCTTTGAATGCCTGCCATCATCTTCAAAGTGATCCTCTGGGTTTAGAGATACTGGTGTAGATGTACAAGGTTGTTTCTCTGGTTAAACAGTGAATGGCATGTTAAGTTGTACTTGACTTTGTGTTGCACTGTCACTTTCTTCAGATTTAATAACATGCAGGGTGAGAGAATCTGCCAATAAACTTGAGGACTGCCTGCTGCTTCCTTCGGGCTATCACATAAATATATCTATGTTGTCATCATCACCATTTTATCATGAGCAGCAAAACCAGTTCTGCTGCTGGCATCATAAAAAATTATTGGTATAGTTGAACTATTTGTTTCTGGTGCTAACACCATAAAATTATTTGAAAACATTATTATTAATAATAATAATAATAATAATAATAGCAATAATAATAATAATAATCCAACAGCATACAGTAATGTATACTAACAAGGTGGTGAATGGGACACTTACCATGCACTGTGCCTTCATTTCAATTTTTGCTAATGTACAAGGCTCACCTAATAATGAATAATTGTGATGTGTTTAATTACACCATTCCTTGTCAGCATTCGATTCTGTCTTTATCTATCTATCAATATATATGTATGTGCGTTACAGATTTTAAACCAGCCTTCTTGACCAGATGAGTGTTATTGCTGCTGCAGACATTTATATGATGGGGCAGTGTCCACACCATCTCTAATTATTCCAGTTGTACTTCTGTGTGACAGTCATTCCGGTGGATCCACAGATGAATAGAAGGTATTCAACATCTGTCATTAATTTAGTAAGATTCAGAGGCCAGCCCCTGTAGTAGTGCTGGAAAATGCATTCTGCCTGGCCTTACTTCTAGCACATGCTACCATATCATTTGCTATGTTCATGTATTGTGCCAGAGCTCAGCTCCTGTCTCCAACTGCACTGATTTCAACAACTACTTGACTCTAGGCATTGCTCTTCTCAGCTTGTCTGAGCCTCTCATTACCAAAAAGATGTTTCCCACATGTCCTATGTGCTGCCATAAGGATGCAATTTTCCTCATGACTGACAATATCCTTTCTGTGCTTTGATCCCTTATTTTCCATCAGTACTATATGGAAAATAACTACAGTCAGAACGTGTGACAGTAATGTTTGGATGGAATTACCTTTTAAAGTACAAAACACTAGCAAACTATTCCTGCCACCCACAGTAACTGTTACTTAACACAAACCAGTATAACTACCTAATGGACATCTCAATATAGCCATGCAAAATTGTAATATGTTACCTACAGTTCATTCAGATTATGCATGCAATCACCTTGTCACAAGAAAGTATCCTTGCCCTATCGTCTGCCATTATCATGTACTGATAATGCTGTAATTTTTATTCCTCACTGTTACTCCCAAAAAATAAGATTCTTTACAGATGCCTGTTCATGTCCTTACCACAGTAAAACCTCTGTAATAAATTATTGCATTTATTCCCATTTATACACAATCAGTAAATTATACCAGAGTAATGATCATTTTCTATCATCAGTAATCATTTCCAGAGCTTACAAGAAATGCAACTTCAAAAATTACAGCAATTTACCAGTCAGTGCTATCATAACATGCACAACATACATCTATGTTTATTGCAGAGTCTTAAATGAATATTGAAATATATTTAAGTCTTTCTTATTAAATAATAATTTTAGAAACATTTCCTTACTGTAGCATGTCTGCAGTATCCTACTACATTTGCCACTTAGCTATTCACAAATCAATATGGTGATGCTCAATTTACCGGTGAAAATGCAGGGTCATTTACACATTACATGCAAATTAGGCTAATTTCTATTGCATCTCTATGAATTGTAGTAATACTTAAATTTGTCCCAAGGTATATTGGTGAATTTCAGTATTTGGCGATTGTGAACGTGCATCCAACATAACATGAACATATTTAAAAGTGACACGGATGCACTGGGGATGGTTCTGAAGTCCAGAGCATTTCACAGCTATCTCAAGCTTCCTGCAGAAACATGCAAATGGCTCTACACTAGCCAAAATCAGAATGTAGTTAAAAAAATTGAGTCATCTGAAAGTCTGGTTCACAGCAGTCTGAAGGGTAATCCCTGACCATCCAGCATTGTGGGTTATACCCTAGCACCTCAAAGAAATTATAACTTCCTAAAACTTAAAAATAACATACATAGCGATATTTATACACCCACAAAAAAGGAAAAAAATGTTCTACTGTACTACATGACACATACCAGTGTTAGGGTATAAACAAATACGTTTTTCCATGAGCATTATTAGTGCAAATTGTTTTAATGACACATGGAAGGGAAAAGTAAATGGTTTCCTTTAAGAAAAATCATTATATGACAAAGCAGTTTTGGTTACAACAAACTTACCAATAGTATCAATAGCTGTTGTAATGACCATGCTAACAAAAATGGTTTAATTAAGGTAATGGCCCACCCAACAGGGAGTGGTTCTAATCCTGATTTATACATCTTTGACCATACTTTCTTCATTCTTGTTCTGGATCTTAGTGGCTATGTTTGACCCCCATAGGGGCACTGGAAGAATGCGAGAACTTCCTATCGCTGTGGACACCAAAGGATGTATATCCCTCACTACACTTGCTACATGGACCTTCCAGAGACAGACTGGGGCACGCAGAAGATCACACAGGCTTCTGCTTCAAGGATACTGCAGCGGTTCCTGGATGTACTCTTAGTACTTGTACTTGTTCTTGTATCTATTTCCTGGTCTTACCTCAAGACCAAGCCAGGACTATGCCTACCTTTTATGGGCTGGCACATTTCCCAGAGCTACTTGGTGTGACAGAGTGCACAAATGTTATAATTAGGACACCTCCTGGTCCACAGGGCTACCATTCCATTAGTTGCCATGTAGTGTGTGATTCATGGGGGTGCATCACCAACATCATTGCCCAGCATCCTGGCAGTGCACATGATTCCCATATCTGGTACACTAGCTCATTTTGCCACCTCTTTCTGCATGTTAGGATGCCCAGTGGTCATCTGTTTGGTACGCAGAAAAATATTTTCTGTTATACTGTATTTATTATTCATATTAATATATATTGCTGAATGTTCGTGTTTTTTTCTGATTTTTATCACCCAGCCCCCCCTCTCTGTGTGTATATATATATATATATATATATATATATATATATATATATATATATATATATATATATATATTGTTTTCTTTCTTTCTCTTTTCCAGGTGATGTTAGATATAAACTGGATCTATAAACTGGATCCATGCCTCTTGACTCCAGTGAGAAATCTAAGTGGAGATGTGGAGGAGGCATATAATACACCTCTATCCACTGAAAATGCTGTCTTACTTCAATATTACCTATTAAATCAGACACATTTGTACAGAAAGGAAATGTAAATTTCCATGAATTGCTACATTTCTTTGTTTGTGAATTAGCTATACCAGAAAACAGTGTTACATGAATTTTGAAAGCAGCATTCCACACACATTTCATACTTAACATTTTACTCTGGAATGATAGGATTTATTTGCATAATATTGTACTAATTCAGGGAGCTATCCATATACAAGAGAAAGTAAAAAAAAAAAAGTAATTATTGCTTAGACAAAAATAATGACATATATGAGAAGTGCAAATGCAGGTAAACAAGAATTGCTTTCTCTCTTTTAATCATAGCTGAGAAGGAAATTAACTATAATCACCATCAGCAACAGCAAAGAATAAAAAGGCTGGTGGAATCATCTGGTAAGTATAACAGGTGTCTAAGAATTTTTTGTCTTATTAGTTTGTAGGATGTATAACAAGCATTCAAAAAGGATTTAAAATCATTATAGTACTGTAAAAATAAAAGAGAAATATGTACCTGTACAACTGCTGCACTCTTTTCACAACTGTTTTCTGTTTTAGCCATAAGGAAAGTATTTTTATAGATTTTCAGATGAATGAAATGCAACCGAAAAAGCTACAGTTCAGACTAATGTTATTGTTTTTAACCTGATTTTTAACTTATTTTGATTAATTACAGAGATTATTTTTAATACTGTATTCAATGTATTGCAAGTACGTAACTAGAGAGATGCACATACCCCTTCATAAGTCAGAAGAGCACTTGCCATCTGACGTCATCACAAGTATGCACTCTTCCCAAGTACAAAAGCACATCCCAAATCACTACCCCCATTGTATGCATAAGCAGTTTTTGAGCTCAGGTTTTCCTTCAATAAAATATTTACTGCAGTGTTTTAATAGTGCATGAAATGACATGTTAACTGTATAGTGTGGATTTATTGTACTTTTTCTGTTTATCTCTCTGCACCCCTTTTTCTTTTTTTTTTTTCAATAATAATGTTTATTGTTTTCTTATATTCCATAGAAAATTAAAACAATACAGAAAATTAAGAAAAAACTACCAACTAATGTAACTAACACTAATTCCATAACATATATACAATATTTACATAAATGCTTCCAAGTAACACATTGAATTATACACAAAGAGTATAAAAGTGGTTAAGATCAATTCGAGTAATGAACAGTTGCTGTTACAGAGTCTCTTAAAAGTGTAAAAATACTTGCTAAATTCAAATATGAGATGAATATTAGAATATGATATTCTAATACAATATTAAATACTTGTTCCCATATTTTTGGTTGTTAATATTTTTATTATGTTGGTTCAAAAGTAATTTGTGGGCTACTATATGCCTTATTGCTAGTACTCTAAAATTATTCCATGATGTTTTGGATGGGTCTAACCAATTAGTAGCTATGTATAGCTTCATTAATAAGAAAATATTGATGAATACAATACATTGAGATTTAGAAAGTTCTTTTGGGGCAATATGTAAAATCATAAATTCCCATGACAATGTTGTACTTTGGTAACCCATCTTCTGAAGTTGTATCTTTAGTGAGTTCCAAAGTTTGTATATGCATTTGCAACTCCAGAACATATGAAGAAGATCAGCAGATTGATCCTTGCAGTATGGACAAACTGGTGAATTTTTGGAATTAAATTTATGCAGGCTAAGGCGTGTATAATACGCATTATTCCATATCATCAACTGGGTATACATCAGTTTTTGAAGAGAAATAGATTTTATAGTCAAGTCGATTGCTTTTATCATATGACTGTCTTCTATCTCTGGCATTTTCTCTTTCCAATATTTTGACACAAGAACTTTATCTTGGCATTTAAACTCATTTATTAAATTATTTGCTGCTGTTATAAATTTAATATCTTGTTAGAGAGCCTGCCACAAATTTGAGCATTTAATTATATTCTCTTCTCTGGGTTTAAAATTTTTAAAGTGACTTATAGAAAGTTCCCTAATTTGTCTTACAATAGCGAGATCATTTTTAGGTAAATTTAATTCTTTTCTTATCTGATTAGCCGAGAGTTTAAGAAGTGTATAAATATCTATTAAAGTTAAATTGATTATTAAGGGGAATTCTTTAAGATCAATTAATTTATTATTTAGTCTCAAGTTAGGGTTTCTGTGAAAGGGTTGATAAGCCATCATATATTGAGTAAGATCTAATGATTGAAATAAGGTTTGTAGGGACGTTACATATAGTTTAATGTGATCCATTAACCCATATAGTTTCAAAATTTCTTTACCTAAAAAGGATATGGCTTTAGGATTAATATTCAAATGTAAAATATATTTATAGTTCAGAACTACCCAGGTAGGAATCCATTTAGTGCTAGTTATATTATAATTAGTGATTCTTAGAAGCCTGTTTGAGTTTACTATAAAATAGTAAGTTTCAAATTTTGGTAACTCCAATCCACCTCTATGTTTTGGAGTAATTAATTTTTCATACGAAATCCTTGTTTTCTTCGGCTGCCAAATAAATTTAGTTAATTCTTTGTGAATTCGTTTAAAAAATGTTTTTGACATTACTACCTGAGCAGATCTGAAAATATATAATAATCATTGTAATATGTTCATTTTGATAACTGATACTTTTGATAATACTGGTAGTCGTAGATTCTTCCATCTCCCCAAATCAGATACTATTTGATCCCAAACTGTTTTAATATTGGTAACATAAAAATCCTTATCATCCGTAGCAAAACCAATACCCAAGTATTTAATATTATCTTTACACATTATTTGTCCCACCAGAGGCAACAGTGAAAAGGGTTTGGGAGTTCTCAGTGGGAAAATACTAGTTTTTTTTAGATTAATTTTATAGTTGAAAACTTCTGAAAAATTCTCTATCGCTTTTAGTATCTTTTTAGTGTCTGAGACTGGAGTTGTACAATAAATATTCAGGTCATCTGCGAATGCTGCCATTGATATTTTTGTTCCGTAAACTAGTGGGGCATTGTGGTATATATTCTGCTTAATGTATAGGAATAATGGTTTGATTTATATATTAAATAGTAAAGGAGACAGAGGACAACCCTGATGTGTTCCATTTTTGATTGGTATTCTTATAGAAAAATTTCTATTTATATACAATGTGGTGTAAGGATTACTATATAGAATTTTTAAGACTTCAACAAACTCATGAAATATATTAAAATATGGTAAAATTTCAAACAAAAAGTTTATATCAACCCTGTCAAAAGCTTTCTGTGCATCAACCATAAGCGCATACATGTTAAGGTTCTTCTGTTTAGCATAAGCTATTAAAGTATGTAATGTAAGTGTATTATCACTAGTTTGTCTATTTGCCATAAAGCCAGCCTGTTCCCTAGACATGATATGATGCATAACTTTTTTAATCTATTGGCTATAATAGAGGTTAAAATTTTCATATCTACATTTATTAATGAAATTGGTCTATAGTTGTCAGGGTTTTGAGAATCAGAATTAGGTTTAGGTATAAAAATAGTTTTTGAAGCATTGAGATGGGGATCATTAATTTTGTTCTTCATTATATAATTAAATACACATGAGAGTATTTTGCCAAAGATATTGTCAAATTTCTTATAGAATTCCACCGTCATACCATCAGGACCTGGTGACTTATGTGATTTCATATATTGAATTGTATATATCACTTCTTCTTCAGATATTGGTTTAATCAAATCTCTTTGAATACTGTCCTCTATTTTCAGAAATTTAATATTTTGTAAAAATTCCTTGCTAGTTCTATAGGGGGATAAATCACTGTGCGCACCATATGTACTAGTATATATCTGCTCAAAGACATTTATGATATCTTCAGTTTTAAAATAAGTTGTATTTCTAAAATGTATTTCCGAAATTTGTACTGCTGTTCTCGACTGATTAATTATCCTAGCTAATGTCCTTGATGGTGTTTGCACATGATTGGCATACCTCACTAACATCCTATGTTCCTGAAATGTCAAGTTACTATTTTTTATTAAAAAGAGATCTTTTTGACATTTAAGTAATTCCACCTCTGTTTGAGTGTTAAAATTTTGAATCAATTCTTGATCAAGTGTCTTAATTTTAGCTTCCAAGTTTTGAATATCTCTATTTTGTATTTTTTTATAGTATGAAGCTTTTTGCAAAAAGATCCCTCTTATTTGTGCTTTAACTGTCGCCCAATCAATGTCAGGTACACCTTGTTGTTTCTTTAGTCTATCTAATAACTCTTTAAGATGACCTATAATTTCATGCAATATTTCCTCCTTATTCAACAAATTTGGGTTAAGAGACCAGTTAAAACCTCTTTGCCGCTGGGCCTCCACTGGATCTTTAGCAAAACTTAATGACATTTTTGAATGATCTGACAAGTAACGTGCATGTGTAACAACTAAGGGTCCCAGGTTAAGCATTATTCTTGAAATCAAAAAGAAATCTATTCTGGACCACATTTTATGACACGTAGAATAAAAGGTATAATTATTTATACTATTACCAGTATTTGAATACTGAGTAGGATCATATAATTGAAAGCCTTCCTTAACCTCACTTAATACTGATACCACTTGTTTATTAAATGCTCTTTATGGACAAGATCTATCCAACTTCGGATTCTGATAAGAATTCCAGTCTCCTCCAAGAATTATATAATATTTATCATATTGCATCAAAATTGGATATAACAATGTTATAAATAGATGCTGGTCATTACAGGGTGCATAAACATTTAACAATAAAATGGGTTTATCAAACTGGGTAGCTAAAAGAACAACATAACACCATCTTCCATCTTCATCTGCCTTAGAGTCTAAAATCTTTCCCTTATATTTATTTTTAATAATTATAGCTACCCCAGCACTGTTAGTTTTACCTTCTGAGGCTATTACTTCTCTAATCCATTTTCTTTTTTGGATATCAACCCATTGATCATTAGTTAAATGCGTTTCTTGAAGTAATATAAACATCGCCTTAGCCTGCAACAATAAGTGTAAAATTAACTTCCTCTTCTTTAAGCTCTGGAGTCCTTTAACGTTCCATGAGTCTAGTTCCCACATTCAAATAGTTGTTATAAAGTAAAAGTTTAAAAGGGAAAACAAAAAGGAAAGGTAAAATAGCTTGAAAAACATATATAATTTGGAAGCATTCTTGACATCTCGTCCTATACCAGTGCCTATCCACTCTAACCCCAGACCAGGACATACATAGGTCTTGCATAACATAGAAGACTGAAAGGGTCAAAGAAACACAGAAACAAAAAAAATCTTAGATTATAAAACCTTAAACACATCCTATAGTAAAGACCTATATTAACTAACCTAACTATTACAAAGTCTATTCTAAACATTCCCTAACAAACACTACTATTATCTACATCTTGGATTAGTTGTTATTGAAAAAAGAAATCATATTAAAGATATAAATTACTGTAACAAAGCTTTAGTAATTATGATTAGCATGCTATATATACATACTAAACCTCACCTATATACTCATAAAATAACATTTGAAAAAATACAAGTTTAACAAATGGACAAGTTTTCCTTCTATTATAGAAAAAAGCTAAGTTATAACCCTGTATAACAACACACATACCTTTAATTAAACATTTTCCTTATTTATACATTATAAACTATTGCTATTTTCTACTCATATCAACTAATGTGTAAATAATGTAATATATAGCTATCACCCCTGAGTAAAAGTATAAAGGTTAAATTTCTCTGCACCCCTTTTTCTGCTTTTCGTATTTTAAACATTTCTTTCTCCATTGCCATTTTGTTTCGCTCCCATTTATTTCCCTTTTTTTACAGGTTAGAATCCCTCAGGAGCAGACCAGGCATGTACCACCCAGACTTGGGACATATCACCCTCTGCCCGTCTGGGGACATCCTCGCAGTGTCAGAGTGAAGGTGTCAGTCCTGCAGGTCCTCCAGCATGTGGCAGCCTGGTAAGCCTCACACTAAAGGGGTTTCACAGCTTGGTTGAGGATGTACTGGTGGAGGTAGAGGACAATCAAAGCCTTTCTTCAGCATGTAAAAGACATGCTCTCCCAGTTGGTACCGACCACTGCACCAACATAGGTCCTACCCCTCAACATCAGGGTTCTGCACTGCAACACCATCTGGCAGTAGGCATTTTGAGGCTCTGTGGATTTGTCTTTCAGCTGGCATTTCCTCAGACCTTTTTCCCTTATACTTTCTTCTTCACCCACTTCCCTATTCCCGCCCATGTTAGACTCATAAAAAATTGAAAAATAAGGGGTCTATCCTCTGACAAAAACATGGTGCCCATCCTCTCCCACTTCCTCCAGCACAAACCCTGCTGAGGTCTTCCTTGTGTGTTCCCCCCTTTGTTTTGTCTCCCCTTTTCAATCACCCTCTTTCTATTCTTTAATGAAGCCATCAGCGTATCCACAAAGGATACCCATATATAAAAAAATTATAAATCCTTTTTCTTTTTAAAAAAATCCATTTCAGTGCTGCACAGTCCGCAGCTTTCCATAAACATTTTAAGCATGACTGTGCTCAGCTGAGCTTGCCTGTGATATGAAAAAAAAAAAAGCAATACTGACCCTCATGATTTTGTGAAGTAATTTGCAAGTTCGTAATGCAGAAATTTATATAACTTTTCTTTTGCAATAAGTGTAACCCCGGGATTCATGAACCTTGCGCCAGGTGCCAGCATAGCGTCGGCGTTATAAAGCCAAATATGGCCACCGAGCGATTCAGGTATGAAGCAATCCCACGTGCACTACCGGCGTGCGCTGGACCTGCACCGCCCCCGGCGTAGGTATGCTAATCACACTGTGTGCGGTATTGCACCATGCAAATGAAGGCAAATAGCGATCCACGAAGTGGGGCATGAGTAGCGTAAGGACACGGCAATGTAAACCGAAAAAAGCGGTTTACATTTACCCAAACATGACCAAGGAGTAACGGAAGGCTGTCAACGTCAGGTATCATACAGGTGCAATATGCCAAAGGCGAAAGGCACCGAGAATGTCCAAAGAAAACATGCACAAACTGTAAATAATGACAAAAATGTCATGTACGTAGAAACCACAGCAGAACCCCGGATATGTGTACAGAAGGTGCAAAGCAATGAAATAATATGACAATGTCCTAAAAGAGCTGTATAAGACACATCAGCTGTACAGCCACCACACACCATAGTATGTATGGAAAGCCCAACCCCAGCGCAAGGGTTGTCAAGGAGTGGTGGCAGTGTTCGGCGCCGTAACCATGTATTAGCAGTCAATGCCATGCAAATGAGGCAGATAATAGTGAATCGCAAAGCTGGCGCCGGTGTAAGGATGGAGCAAATGGCGCAGCGGTACTACACCGAGGAGTGGCCTACACGAGATACATGTCAATCGCAGAGGGGTGTGCCACTGTAGGAGGAAGCATATTGGAGGCCAGCAAACCTGGGCTGTACAATGCACATCACAGCAGCAGGACCGGCGTGTGAGGAAATAGATGCGCTGAGAGTACATAATGCGCGCACAGATGCATGTGCACGAGGATGACTATGTTCCCCAACACAGTCATGTGACGGCCTCCCCGTCAACAGCCACGGATATAGGAAGGTAATGCGGAGAATATGAGGAAATGCGGAAGCAGTGTAATTGGAGCCGTAATGAGCAATCAACACCAATCAATCCAGGAAGGGCAAACGGCGGCAGCCGACAACTCTGTATGCAGACTCCTGCATAACGGAAAGGGAGGCATATGAATGCAAAGATAGTAGGGGATGTAATAGAAATGCAAAGAACAAAGAACCGAAATAGCACAGCCAAGTACAGAGGTAGCATAACTGCGGCTGCAGATAAAATGCATCATATGCCATGTGCCTGCAGGATGCAGTAATGTAAGATGCAAAGCTAAGCCAATGCAGGCAACTGTAATGCAACACTAAAGGCAATACCGTTGCAGTTGCAACCGTAAAACACCGAAAATAATCCATGGATACGGCTGCACAGACACACCCAATGACATCACCGGGTATACAGCACAACAGTATAAAGTGTGAATGCACACAACACACAGCGATTTCCCAAACGCCGCACCGTAGGGTGTAAACACACGGGGAACTTTTAATATGTATATGGTGGGTGCCGCCGTGGCCGTGATGCATAGGTATGTGGCAGAGACAGACGGAGTTGCGGAGGGCGGTGCCGACAACTACCGTAGGCCTCACAGGAGAAGGAGAGTGTTCAGACCAAGGGTGACCTACCAGGGGCTGCAAGACCTGGAGATAGTAGAGCGCTACAGGGTGGACAGGGACACGTTACAGCAAATAGTGGAGCTGTGCCGGCCATGCCTGAGAACAAGAGACAACAGGGGGGAGCCCATCCCAGTGGACACAAAGGTATGTGTGAGCTTGCGAATACTGGCTACAGGTACCTTTCAAAGGCCAACCGGGGATATAATGGGTATCGCACAGGCATCAGCTTCTAGGGTACTACACCAGTTCCTGGATGCCATGTTACGACATGCCCATGAGTATATAAACTTCCCCAGATCTCAGGAGGTGTTGGCTAGCAATATGCGCCTCTTCCACCGTGTGGCATAATACCCGGAGGTACTGGGTGCGATCGACTGTACGCACATAGAAATCAAGTCACTGCCCGGGGAGCAGGGTACATGCTACATAAACCGCAAGGGATACCCCTCCATCAATTGCCAGGTCGTGTGCAATGCACAGGGCATTATCATGGATGTGTGTGCTGGCAGCCCTGGAAGCTTCCACGACTCCCATATCTGGCATGTCTCACAGCTGTATCAGGTATTCGCCAGGGGGGACATCACACAAGGTCACCTTGTGGGGGATGCTGGCTATGCACTGGAGCCGTGGCTGATGACACCCATCAGAAATGCACACACACACATGCAAGAACGCCATAATGAGGCACACGCACAAACCAGAATAATCATAGAGCGTGTGTTTGGGATTTTGAAATCACGGTTCCGGTGCTTGGATACATCCGGTGGAGCCTTGCAGTACTCTCCAGGCACATGTGCCCACATATTCATAGTATGTTGTATGCTACACAATATGATTCTGCGGAAACAGCTGCTGCAGGGACATAATGGTGTAGGGCCACCAAGCCCGCCACAACTGCCAAGGCAAGCACAGGCACAGGGTGTTCAGCGCCATGAACACGCTGTGCCAGCCCCAGTAGGTAGACGGAGGCGTACCCAATATGCCTATGCCCTGGCAAAGAGGGAACGCATAGCACATACTTTGACAGTGTAGGCCCCATGGACTGACACCTCCTTACCTGCACACACAGTGAAATGGACGCCACACAAACATGTCCGCCCGTAATGTGTACCGTATGGCCGGACCTATGTGTGACTCCAACAAAGGCACCGCCCAAACACTGCACACCCAATAGCCAGCAGAGCATGGAACGCCAACACCTCACCGCACGCCGGTTCTACAGCACACGGCGTAGCCGTATGCTGCCACTATCGCCGCAAGTCGACCACATATGTACTTATGTGCATACACAGATACGGAAATAGATATCAGTACACATGTAGAAATATATGTACGCATACACAGATATAAAGTACAACAGGGTAATATGGAACCCAGGGATGCAAGTTCACAGATAAGTAAGACGCTAAATCTCCACATAGTAAACATAGTGACCGACAACCCGATCATCCGGGAGGGTGGGCAGAGTAGGTAACGCCAGCCATGGAAATGTCAACCTGCATCAATACATATCCGCATGTCGGGATGATCACCAGTCCACGGTACAGTAACGGGATATGTGCATGTCATATCCATAGGATATGAGTGCAGAGATACACGCCGCCGCCGGCGATGCGGCCAACGTAGGTATTGTGTTCAACCGTCGGTGCGAAAGCGGCAAGCATACCAGTGAAGTGTACGTCATTATGAGGAACCTCATTTGGGGTGTAAAACAGTTCATGTTCCTCGCAGTTCCTCAAAGTTCCACATTGAAAAGTTCAAAACCAGTTGGGTTTTTACAG